>NC_068951.1:16219454-16359454 GCF_026419915.1 Harpia harpyja | reverse complement strand
AATTGATCCGGACAAGATGCTAATTCCAACCCACCGCCTTCCAGCACCACCAACATCCCCCCCTCCCCGCCAAATCTCTCCTCGCACCGGTAAAACTTCAACGCCGCGGAGGCAACTTGCGAAAGCCCGGGTCCCCGACGGGATGGGGGGGCCGGGGCGGAGGGGAGCAGCCCCCCCCCGCAGACACTCGGGTTTGCCGCAGCAAAATCCCCGCTCTTCGGAACTTTTCTCACCCCGCAGCCGCTTTTCCCCGACGGGCTCCAAACGGAGCCCGACTCGAGCCGTTACGGCTCCAAACCGGCCCCGACCCGGTGAGATCGGCTACCGGGGAGGGGAGGGAAGGGGAGGGAGGGGGAGGGGGGGGACACACACGTCGGGACGAGGAGAGCGGCTCCGCGACGGCGGCGAACGCCGGGGGCTGCGGGGGGGAGCTCGGCCCGGCCGCAGGGAGCATCCATCCATCCATCCATCGGCCGCAGCCCCCGGCGGTCGCCTGTGCGGGACGCGGGGCTGGGGAGCCGGGGCACCGCATTTACACCACGGAGTTGCCTCGTTTGATGACAGATTGTCTTTATTCAAAACGTCTTTGTTCAACAAATGAAAGGTTTAACGAGGTAAAATCCTGCCGGATACATTTTTGTTTTTCCTTCTTCTTCTTCCCCAAGACATTGTGAAAACATATTTAAATTACCGTCGGTTTTCATTCGGGTTTTCGTTATTATTATTATTATTAGTAGTAGTATTAATTTTTTACAATGCTACTGCCTGACTTCATACCTGACGCTCTGTCTAAAGTAAACTTAGATCTAGTCTCACTGGATCACACAAATTTAAGGACTATCTGTTTTAAATTAAGCAAACACTATCATATGTTTTAAATATAAATGTTTCTTCCCCTCTTTTTTTTTTTTTAACTTTGAAGACCCTTTTTCTGACATGAAAAGCAATTTTACCTAGTAGTGCGTGGTGGCAAAATATATATATATTTATATATATAACACAGCTGATCTCGTCTTTTAATGTGCAAAAGGAAAACAACAAAAAAAAACCCATAGTAAGACCGGGACTTCCCAAAGTCAAGTCCAAGTGACACGAGACCCTGGAGAACTCATAGACATTAAGAGAATAAATAAAAATCGAAACCGCCTCTCTCTCTTTCTTTTTTTCCCCCGCTTTGTCCCAAAAGGGCAGTTCATGGTTCGCTTTTTTTTTTCCTTTTTTCTTTCTTTTTTTTTTTGTTTTTTTTGTTTGTTTGTTTGTTTGTTTAAACACATTTACAACTCTTACAAGTGCCGGGCTCCTATCTGACCCCGCGATTGCAGATCCCCCCCGAGCCTGGGGCCAGCTCTCAGGACGAGGTTTAGGCGAGAGCATCTCCGAGTCCCCGAGGCAGCGTCCGCGTCTGTCCCGGCCCGGTGGCGGGCAGCAGAGTCCTGTTTCGGGTGGCCTTTTGCTTCTGCAAGTTTTATGTACATGCATACGAAGGAATCCCAGTTCCGGCTGCCACCCGGGGCGGGGGGGGGGGACACACACGCCTGTGGGGGTGTGGGTGGATGTTACATGGCAGTCGCATGTGCTGAAGAATAGGGGTCTATCCCAGTCTTGGTCATGCCTGGGAATAATATGTAGGCAACTGGAGGTTGCAAACTGGAAGCCGACCAAGCGGTACAGTTACATGGCACGACATAGCCCGGGTTAGTTGGCGAGGGGTGAGTGTGGGTGTGTTGGCTGGGGCAGCTCAAGCTGCCAAACGCCCCGTTCTGGTATCCCAAGGTGGAGGCGTAGGGCAGGGTGCTGGTGGCTAAGGTGTGAGGAACCTCAGTCATCTTCTGAATGGCGCTGGAGCTGAACTGGCTGGGGTCAAGTAAGGAGTAAGGTGCTGAGGTGGGAGGCAGGAAAGCCCTGGCCTTCTCCGGGGAGCTCAGCAGAGAGTCAGTGGCCCCCACGGGAAGCCCGGCGGCCTTTAAGGGATCGGTTTCCCCGAGGTAAGGCAAAGGGAAGACATACCTGTCCTTTTTGAGCAGGTTCTTGGGCTTGCGCCGGGGTCTGTACTTGTAGTCTGGATGCTCCTTCATGTGCTGCGCCCGCAGCCGCTTGGCCTCGTCGATGTAAGGGCGCTTCTCCGCCTCGGAGAGCAACTTCCACTCCGCGCCCAGCCGCTTGCTAATCTCCGAGTTGTGCATTTTGGGGTTCTCCTGGGCCATCTTGCGCCGCTGGCCGCGGGACCACACCATGAAGGCGTTCATGGGGCGCTTGATGTGGTCGCTGGGCTTGGACATGCTTCGGCCGGGCGGGCGGGCGGCTCGGCGGGAGGCTGCTGTGTGGGGCGCGCTGGGGGCGCCGGCCGGCGGCGGGAGGAGGAGGAGGAGGAGGAAGGAGGAGGAGGAGAAGGAAGAGGAGGAGGAGGCCGAGGGAGCCGGAGGAGCGGGAGGAGCGGGCTCAGCTGATCATCACAGGTCCTCCGCCAACGCCGTCCCCGGCGGGAGCCCGGCCGGGGCGGGGCGCGGAGCGGCGCGGAGAGGCGCGGAGCGGGGCGGCCCGCGGGGCCCGGCGGGCAGCGGCTAGGCGGGCGGCGAGCCGCCGGGCACTGCAGCTGGCCGGCGGTGGGGACGCGGCGCGGTGCGGGGCAGTTCAAAGGCAAGGGGCTGCGGCGCGCAGGCTGACATAGCGGCAGGGCGTTCACAGCGCGGCCGGGCGCCCAATCAGCGCGGAGGGGGACCCGCTTAAAAAGCGAGGGAGAGAGGAAGGGCGAGAGGAAGAGGAGGGGAGGGGACAGGGGAGGGAGGAGGAGGAAGAAAGGAGGGGAAAGGAGGACACCCCCGTCACCCACCCCCCCTTCAAACGCGCAGATTAAAAGGAAGGCTTTTGTGAGTCGCTGCGCTAATAGCAGCTGCGGGGGAAGCGGGGGGTGAAGGGGGAGCGTCCCCATCCTCCCCATCCTCCCCCCGTCCCGCCGGTGTGCGGAGCGGGGCCGGTCCCGGCGTCCTCCAGGCTCCCCGCCGCCGCCGTCGGGGCTGCCAGCGCCGCGCTCCGCCGTGCTCCGGGCAGCTCTCCCGCTTACCCCCCCCCCCAGCCCCTCCTTCCCCGCTCCGCAGCCCCGCTTAACCCCGGGAGCCGGCCCGCGTCCCGGCTTGCTTTGAATAATTGCCTGCCTCCCGCGAAACGCCCGTGGGGAAAATATTTATTAAATGGAAACAATTGTCCTGGCTCCCGGGGGGGGACCGCGTTTGTTCCAGGCTTATTGGTTTTTAGCACCTGCTTTGGTTAACAAACCTGCTCCGAAAAGCCGCCGCCGGGCCGTCCCCTACCCCCGCCCGCCCCTTTCCGACAGCGACTGGGGAGAGAAACGAGAAATCGGGCGGGCGGTGCGGCGGGGGGAGGCTCCCTGGGCCGGTCGGGGGAGCAGCCGCCCCGGCCCCTTCGGGCTCCCCCCGTACCCCCCGCCGGGGCACGGCCGCCGCTCCGCCGGTAACTTCGCCTCCTGCCCGGCGGGGAGCCGCCGCCGCGGTCCGCTCCGTGCCGGGGTGCCGCTGTTGGTGGGTACCTACCTAACCCCCTCCACCTCCTCCTCCTCCTCCTAATAATAATAACAACAACAACAATAGTCGTATAAACCACCCTCGAGCTTATTTTCTGCCTTCTTCCTTTCCGCTTGCAATAAATGACTTTCATTTCCCGACAGAGCCGTGTGCGTGCGGGGCCGGGGAGGAGGAGAAAGAGAAGGAGGAGGAAGAAGAGGTGGGCATATGGTTTAGAGTCCGCTCACCTGGACGGGGCCGGCAGCACCGGAGGCTTTAGCTTTGTCCCCGCCAGCGCCATCCCAGCGGCTTTTTTCGTTGCGCCCAGATATGCGCCGCGAATTTCTCAGCCCTCGCCGGGAGTCCCGTGCCCAGAGCGGGGCCTGCAGGGCGGGACCCCCCCGCGAAGGCACCGGACCTTCTCCGGGGAAATTTCCCCCTGCCTAAGGTGGGCTCCCCACCTCCACCCACCACCCCAGCAGCCGCTGCGTGCATACGGGACCCTCGAACAAAAAAAAGGGGGCTGCAGGGGGCCCTTCCCCCAGCTTGCCCCCCCGGGCTCCTGCTACATTACCCCCCCCGGGATCTCCGTGCCACGCGTGGTCCCGGTAGCCCCGTCGGGGCTCTCGCCGCAGGCCGGAGCGGGGGTACCCGAGGGCTGCCCACCCCCCCGGCAGGGACTTGCGGGCTTGGACCTGACCATAGTAGGGTGACACGCGTGGAAACTTATTTTTTACCCCACTTCCCCTGTGGAAACAGCGATACCAGCGGCCCCGGCTGCCAGGGCTCTGCCCCCAGAGCGGCCGCGGCCAGGCATGCGCGGCCGCGCTTAACACCCGCGGTTAAACCCGCGCTGGCACCGCTTCCCCCGACCCCCTCGCCTCAGTATATTGCGTTTTCCCCTCTGCCGCTTAAAATACAAAACTCCCTTTTTTGTTGTTGTTTTCATTGTTTATTCTCAGATTCTTTCGGGGGGGAGAATTATATCATTCGTCATCCCTCGCGAAGATTTAACGAGGGAAACCTGGCGTCGTTCTCAAAAATGCGGGTAGCATGACAAATCGTTCGGAAGGGAGCGATGGCTCGCAAGGCTTTGCCTGCTCCCGAAAAGTCTTTCCAATCAGTTAATGTTGCTTCGCAATATTAATGATAAAAAATCGGCAGCCTTGCTTTCATTGGCTGGTGCCTTTGCCTTGATGCATCACACACTCTCCGATCAGCTCGGGGCATTTCAGGCTGTATTTTGTTCATTTACATCCCATATATGCCCCCGTTAAAAAAAAGGCAGATGGGAAAAGAAAGATTTCCTTCCAGATGCCAATGCCTCCACCCCTAAATACTTCCATTTTTACCCTAAATCTTCTGTCCTGGAAGGGCATCTGTTGCAGTTGTACATCCCCCGAGGACAGGTTTTATAAACTTTGTACGCCTTTTTTTTTTCAGACAGCAGCGATTTCCAGGGCGGTGACTGAAATCCGTTTCTCCTCGCCAGCTTGTTTAGACACCAAAACTAATAGTGCGATTATTATTCCTGAATGATATCATGGTAATGCAGAAAGATAAGAATGGCCTGATATGGAAACATTAAAATTATATTCTTGGAGATAGTTCATTTGGAGTAACTTTAAATTAGATGAGATCACATAGCCTGAGATCTAATATCAACATAAATAGAGCTGTATTTCTGCCTTCGTCTTCCTCCTCCTCCTCCTCCTCCTTGCAGGAATCTCGGTCGGGCTTGCAGCACTGCAGTTGCCAAAAGTGAGAGGCAAAGAGCACAGCACCTCTAATTTGAAAATACCCCCGATCCAAACTTTTGGTTGCTGGAAAAGAATGGATCTTTAAAGAAAGCTTTTTATGCTTCAGGCACTAGGAAAGGGAGGGGATTTTTAATTGATTTTTAATTGAAGGGAGCACATTTTGGAAAGACTTTCAGGTGTCTGGTGCTTTTCACAGGCGCTGAGGACACCAGTCCTCCTTGCTGTTCTGCGTGACCTGGTGAGATTCCCACTGACAGCAATGCTTTTTACAAATATATAGAATTAGCTCAGCACATAGGCTGATTATTTTGGTATTTTTCCTTCATATTTGGTGATTTTACATGCAAGTGCATACATACAGTTCTTTATGCATGTGCCACATATTAAAAAAAGACCCATCTAATCACATGCTATCAAAGAATATTTTCTGAGAGATACATATGTAAAATATAGGCACACAGCAGCTCATACAAGCACACAGCACTGATGCATTCACAGATACTGTGCGGAACAGACTGCATACATACATATGGGTTATTCTCAGTGCATGTTTGCAGTATTTCTTGCTCAGTCCCCCCCCAACCCTGAGAAAAGCATTCATGCAACTACAGCTACACATAGTTACACCGATACAGCCTTCTGCATGGAGAGATTTAATGGAGTGGGTCAATACCCTGTACCTACGTGACAGAAGAGGGTAACAGTGATGGATGTGGCAGATTGGATCATCCCACGATCTGGTTTGCCCAGCGTCTGCTTTCTCACATTGGCCAACAAGAGATGCTTCCTGGGAAGGCACCACGCTCTGTGGGAGAGAGCTGCTGAATAACTTGCTACAAAAATAAAGATTCCCCTCAGCCCCCAGTAATTAGGACCTGGTTTATGCCCCAAAGCTGAAGTTTACAGCCGTTTCAAAACTTAATTTTTGTTCTGCTCACTTTATCTATCCGTGACACTACATGATCTCCTGTAATCGCCCCATCCTTTAGCAGAGTGCTATATGCATTTACAGAATTCATTTCTCACAGGTGATCTGTTCATTATTCTTTTGCAGCATTCTTTTTTTTTTTTTTTTTTTTTTTTGTAGTCCACTGTTAATGAGAAAGGTGATGTATATTTTTGCCCAGGGGGATTTCCCTCCTGGCTCAGGCTCCCTGCAGGTGATAACCCTGCAGTGTGGCCAGTCACCCTGGGGAGCCACCGATGCAGGGAAACCCGTCCCCTGCCAACACCATGGGCAGGTCCAGTGCATTTTACTGTTGCAGGTCTTCTCACAGCCCCTGGGGTAGGGGCGGTGGGGGCGAAGGTCCTGATTAGTGAGCCAGTGGGACTGCCTTACAGCATAATTCTGTGCCCCAAATTACAGCAGCCTTCCCAGGCGATACAATTAAGCATAACTCTCTGTGTGTATTTGTGTGGAAGTGCTGCACTGAGCAATACTGACTGCAGGCAGGTCAGCAGCCACTTGGGTTGACATTGCTGTCGCTGTGAAGCGCATAACACTGGGGCAGAGAGCACCGAAACTGCCCACGCAGAGTCAGATGGTAGCTTGGTCTCCACGGGGCCCACAAAGGGTCTCTGGGTGTAAGCCCTGCAAGAGACTCCTGGGGCAGTGCCACCTCTCTGTCACCTCCTGGCCTTTTCTTAGCAACATTAGCTGTTAAATAATAGCTAACGAGTGGCTAAAGAGCGGTTCATCCTTTCCAGGGTGAGAAATGCCCAGTGGAAATCCAGCGGGATTCTGCTACGTTGGGTAGACCACACTGCAGAGCCCCATGAGGTCCTTGGGTGCATCAGCCCACATCCCCAGGGAAGGGTCCACAGAGATCACTGTTTGCTTTCTCTGCAGCAAAAGCAGCAGGAGGAGCCTCTCCAGTAAATAAGTATATTCACTGTGGCCATGCATGTAAACCCAGGGGCCTGACACAGAATTGACTTCCTATATTGTCAGGCCAGGGAGCCTCAGTCATTATCAGCAGCATGAAGTGAAGGATAAACGACCTAAGCTCAGAAGTGCAGAGCAGGCTTGTAAGGAAAGGTAGTATCTTTTATTAGACCAACCGATACAGTCAGAAAAAAACAGACAGGCTTTCAGGCACACAAGTTCTGAAATAGAAGCAGCAACTTTCAAGAAAAGTGTCAAGGCTGAACTGTTTACCTCAGGTACTCACTCGCCTCCGTTTCTGGGGAGGCTGATGGCTTGATCGGCTGTAATACATCCATCCTCCCTGGTGCAGGATGAAGCACAGAAGTGTGATTATTCTCAGCTACACATCGGGCATGGAGAAACAGGGACGCCGGCCCAAGCCTGGATGCAAAGCTTGGGGTAGGGGAGGGAAGAGACCAGAAGAGTTTGATGGTATTTCATGTGAGCTCTGGAGTAGCCTTTTTCTGAATCGCTGACATCAGTTGAAAGCTACACGTGGGAATCACGTGGAGCTCAGACAAACATGACCAACTGCTGTGTTCTGCAAACAAGAGGATACACTCAAAACTATTATCTCGCTGTTATTCTTCTAGTGCAGTTAAATAACATGAAAAGTGGATGTCTGGTCAAGATGCAAAGATACGGAGGAAAATACTCCTTTTATTGATTTATGTAATCCCAACAACCGTTCATAGGCTCGGGGTTCTTGCAAATCTATGTCTTGTCCCCAAGTACCGTGTTTTGCATTTGGATATCTGAATGAGATGAATGGTGTTTAAAGGCAGTCACCGCAGATGTCCCTGAGGGCTGCAGTGCCCCAAGTTTCAGGAGTATCTGTTATTTTAGTGAAGGGTGGTTCAATTCGTGTCCACTCCATTCATTTAGGATCTGTCAGCATCACGCATATCGACAAGGTGGAGTTAGATTTTTTTGTCAAAACTGCCCTCTTTGGTCAATGTGCCCACTCTTGTGAAAGATCTGCCCCCATAGACACAGCCAGGCCCACAGCATGGTTAAGCTCACGTTTAACTTCCTACTTATGTGAACCAAACCACACAAAAGCCATACAATTTCCTCCCTGCTCTTATCACATACACTGATATGGCACTTGAGTTAAACATATTCACCAGAAATACAAAGCCTGTGAGAAGGTAACACTCGAGACCCATCAAGGATCTGATGAACAGCCCATTTATCTCACTGCAAGGACTCCAGACCCCTCTTCTCCCCACTCACACAACTGTTCTCAGTGTCTCAGGGTGAAACTCCAGGGGTGGGGTGGGATATTTTAAGCATTGAAGGGCATTTCTTCCTCATCACATATTCCCAGTATAAAGGTAGGACTCTAGGAGTGCCAATGGCCAAGCGCTGTCTGCTGTAACCTTGGAGAAGTAATCCGTCATATGGCCCAAAATAATCTAGATAACCTCCAGACCATGCAGGGAGGTTTTAAGTGTGTTGTTTAGGTCCTGAATTCCTGGAGATGGACCACAGTTGTAAGACATGCTCTAGTAGGCAAGAGATGCTCCGTGGTAGTAAGACACCAGTAGTAACAGATGCTTCAGATTTCAAGTCTGCTTCAAATCTGAGACCCTCTGTAGACTTCACTCTGCGCTAAGCACATCAAATATTGAGATGCTGGTTGGCAGTATCAAGTCTGCCTGGCAAATACAGCTTTGGATTGAACTGGTGAAACAAGGTCTAAACAGCCACTCAGTTCTGTTGTTTATTGAAAATTCAACCCTGCCACTGACCTCATTGAGTGAACCAGCTTCAGGAAAACCACAAAGCATGTACCCACCCATACTGTTTGAAAATGCAACGGCTTCCATCCAAACACTGCTATACAGGAGCCCAGATGCCTCTGAGATGCCTTTTGTTGCTTGCTGGAAGTTCATGGTGGCATCTTAGGGGCAAACCTCCTCCCTGGCTCACCCCCAGCCCAGGAATGGTCCTCAGAGGCTCAGCAGAGCAGAATAATGCCACGTGCCCCTGAGCAGGGAAGGTGCCCACACATTACACGTAGACTCTGCGTAAACTGGCTGTTTGCTCTGGGGTGTTAGCTGTCAGTTCAAGGCCATGTCAGATACTGTGTTCTGGTGGGGAGTCTGGCAATGGGTCCCCAGCAGTAAGGAAAAGACCCCTCCAGCATCCTCAAGAGGAAGCAGCAGGGCTGCGATCTCTACCCTCCTTGGGCGTCAGATTGACCCTCTGCTCGGTGAAGCTATGAAACAAGTCTGCAAAGCCAGGAGCGAGGGAAACATCACTGCTGGACTCCAAAAAAATGAGTCAACCAGAGGGATGGAGGTGACAAAGCATTTGGATGGAGGAGACCCCAATCCGTTGAGCCACTTGGACATTGTGATGGGTTAACCCTGGCTGGATGCCAGGTGCCCACCAGAGCCGTTCTATCACTCCCCCTCCTTCTCAGCTGGACAGGGGAGAGAAAATGTAACAAAGAGCTTGTGGGTCGAGATAAGGATAGGAGAGATCACTCACCAATTACCGTCACGGGCAAAACAGACTCAGTTTGGGGAAAATTAACTTGATTTATTACAAATCAACCGGAGTAGGGTAATGAGAAATAAAACCAAATCTCAGAACACCTTCCCTCCACCCCTCCCTTCTTCCCAGGCACAACTTCACTCCCGGATTCTCTACCAACCCCCCAGCAGCACAGGGGGACAGGGATGGGGTTTACGGTCAGTTCATCACACGTTATTTTCTGCCGCTTCATCCTCCTCAGGGAGAGGACTCATCACACTCTTCCCCTGCTCCAGTGTGGGGTCCCACCCACGGGAGACAGTCCTCCACGAACTTCTCCAACGTGGGTCCTTCCCACGGGCTGCAGATCTTCACAAACTGCTCCAGCATGGGTCCTTTCCACGGTGTGCAGTCCTTCAGGCACAGACTGCTCCAGCGTGGGCCCCCCACGGGGTCACAAGTCCTGCCAGAAAACCTGCTCCGTGGGCTCCTCTCTCCACAGATCCGCAGGTCCTGCCAGGAGCCTGCTCCAGCGCGGGCTTCCCACGGGGTCACAGCCTCCTTCGGGAACCCACCTGCTCCGGCGTGGGGTCCTCCACGGGCTGCAGGTGGATATCTGCTCCACCGTGGACCTCCATGGACTGCAGGGGGACAGCCTGCCTCACCATGGTCTTCCCCACGGGCTGCAGGGGAATCTCTGCTCTGGCGCCTGGAGCATCTCCTCCCCCTCCTTCTTCACTGACCTTGGTGTCTGCAGGGTTGTTTCTCTTACATGTTCTCACTCCTCTCTCCGGCTGCCGAATACCTCCGTCCCAACTTTTTTTCCTTCTTAAAAATGTTATCACAGAGGCATTACCACTATCGCTGATTGGCTTGGCCTTGGCCGGCGGCAGGTCCGTCTTAGGGCCGGCTGGTATGGGCTCTTTCGAACACAGGGGAAGCTTCCAGCAGCTTCTTACAGAAGCCACCCCTGTAACCCCCCCCCCGCTACCAAAACCTTGCCACACAAAACCAATACAACATCCACCCTGGTGGGGGATGCAGTCTTATTGAGACGCACCGGCTCTACTGCAGGACAGACACAATGACTGGGAGCAGAGCTGTGCTGGCCTGGCACTACCGAAAAGCATTCCTGGTTTGTGTTGTACATGCCCTCTCCCGCCCTCCCCAGCTTGGTCCTGTTCGTTCGACCACAGCATCCCTGACTCAGGGCCTTACTTCACTGGCAAACAGTTCCCTCTGCAGTAAACTTTGGGGGAAGTCTCAGGAACTAATTTTGGGGGATGGTACAGATTATATGACCATGGCTTGAAGAAATTATTATATTTTTAATTGAATTTTGTGTGTTATGCACAGATACTACAGTAGTGGGCCCTTTATCAATTGTTAACACGAATACTAATGAATACTAATGCTAATCATTTGTTTCTGGAAACAAATACAAAGATATTTGATGGAAAAATCTCTCTGAATTTTAACACCCAAAATAATGAAATGCATCACAGTCTGGTGGTGCCAGAAGACAAAACCCTACAGTTACAATATGGTGACACAAAACGTGAGATATGGAGGAGCTTCTGCTTTTATTAGCTATTCTGCTGACTAACACAGTGGGGCTGGACTCCAGAAAATTACCCTCTTGCAACCCACAAGGAAAAACTCCAACAACCTTGGCCCAAAGCTGTGGGTAATGCCATGTGAGGGCCAACCACCCGCTCCAGGGCAGAGCGCAGATGAGCAGCCAGCGACGTCTCCTCCAGAGTTGGTCCTGCGGGGTCAGGGTCCGGCACCCAGCCCTTGCACAGAGCTGTACCTATGATGGAGTGATGCGCCTGCTTCATTATTTATTTATTGCAATAATTTACAAGGTGCCCATCTCTCCAGCAGCTGCTTGTTCTTTACGAGGTTTGGAGATGAAAGCCAACAATATTTCCACCCACCCAGCCCAAACAGGAAGGCACGCTCAGTAACCCTTTCCTAACCCTCGAGACAGGGATTCTGTGGGGAATAATTTAGCCAGCAGGAGACTCCAGAAACAGCAATTAATGAAAGAGTTGAATGAAGCATGTCTTATATCTTGTTCCAAATACAGCCATAGAGGTTTATACTGGAGCAGGGGAGGCAAACGTTAAAGGGAGGGCCTGCTCTGGAGCACACCCAGTCTGCAGCACCTGCAAATTTCCCCCCCAGGATAACTAACTAAGATATCTCCATCACTTGGGGCTGCTCAAATTATTCATAGCAAATAAATTACCAGGTGTATTTAGTCTGTTGTTTCCCCCCCCTTCCTTTTCCTACACGCTCATGAATCACTTGGAAATAGATTCCGATTTCTGCAAGCGTGTCTATTAGTCATAATAAAGAGACGTGGCGCGGCTCATGCGAAGATGTGTGGCCAATGGGCTGTCGGCAAATACTCATTATTGGTCTGGTATCTACATCTGAATGGTGATTCAGGTTGTTTGCTGCTGCTTCTGAGCCTGGATTGGTGATGGGGCTTTTTTTCCCCCCTTCCTTTTTAGCGAGCAGTGGGAGCAAAGAGGGAGGACCACAGAGATACTCAGTGCAAACCTGCTCCACCAGGCAGGAATCTCCTGCTTCTCCTGCAAACGTGGCTGCTGAAACAAAGGCCAGCGCCCGTGTGGGGATGGTGGTCCTTGCTGAGGCCACTCTGACCTGCAATCAGACCCAAGAGCGTTGGTGTCCACCTATGCATCCGACATCCAAGCTTTTGCAGAGGCCAGCCAGTGCTGCCCATACATCTCCAAGAGTCAACACACCAAGGCAATATGTTCTCCGCCTGCCAGCCAGAACGCACCTGGGAAGATATATGAACGGCATTTCGTTCCCTTCTGTTATACCGTCTGCCTCAATCCCAGCCGCTGAGAAACTGAAGCGGCACAGCAGATGAGCCCCATCTCCTCCATTCGAGCCCTTTGCTTCCATAGGCAATTACTGCCCCAACAAACAAACAGCTCAAGGTTGCCCCAATGAACCTCCAGTGTCCTGCTGGCCACAGAGGGAGAGAAAATCTGTCATCGCTGGAACACAATTTGCACACCCAACTTGGGCAGGGGTGGAGAGGTGAGGGGACGCGGGTGGGAGGAGAGAAGGAGGATGAGCTGTGGCTGACCTTCCTCCACAGCACGTGGTGGTCAGGTTGCGGGGGATGGGAGACTTGCCTGATTACTGGCCAAAGAATAATGAGCAGTGCTATTCAAACACATCCAATTATTGTTGTTATTCAGTGGGCAGAGGCCAACGTGAGAATGAAAACACAGGAGCAGAGAGGTCCTTGCCCAGGAAAGCATGTAGGAGCCTTGTAACGCTCCCCTATGAAAAGGGATTTAATCAACAGCTACAAATTTGCAGGGCAAAGAAAAAGATGCGCAGCACTGACTTTTCACGCTTCCTCTGGCGTGGGGCATGCAGATAACTCCCCTGATCACCACCCTCCCCTGGGAAGGACTACTTGTAGACACAAGATCAGGCTACCCCATCCATCCAAACACAGTCCAGGGCATAAGCCCGAAAGAAACATCTTCATTTCTCTCTGGTGCTCTGACTCTATTGCGATCCGATGGCTTGTGACGATCAAGTCATCTCTCAGACCTACCAAATGTGGTGGGTACATAGGCAAATAGGCCAGACTGTTACATCCTCTTCGTTCCCAGCCCTGCTTAGTGCTGGTTTTTGCTTGGGAGTCTGGTCTACTTGGCTCCTGCACCGGCAGACCTGATCAGGAGGAGACGTCAGGTTCTTAGACCAAAGAAACTGTTGTTGCACAGTTTTACCAGGATAAAGATAACTTTGCATCAATTAGCTTAGTGCCTTCCTTTAGGCTGCAGTGCCACAAGCAACTATGTAATGACACCCTTGCTTCCTCAGCCAGGGGCTCATTCTGCTTTATCTCTGCCAGCATCCTTCATTTCTCCAGCCACTGGCATCCCTAAAACAGAGCTGAGCAGTTTCCGAAAGGTGAGTCCCATCTCAGCCCACAGGACTGCAGCCAACCCCTTGGTATGGAGGAGCTCCACTGCAGATGAGTAAACTGGTCCCACGTGCTCCCCAAACTGATGAATCCCCCAGTTTTATAGGATTAACTCTCTCACCAGAATCACAGGTGATTATTGCTCCCTTCTGTGTCTTCACATGGTTTGCAATAATGCTCCAGGGATTCGTAACAATTAACCGACTTCAGCATCTCAAGCTGTCATCAGTCAGTGACACAGGAGGAGATAGCCTCCAAAATTAATCAAAGCAGAGGAAATAAGTAGTTTAGCCCCTTTCTTTGCTATTATTCCCATGTTAACACTGGAGTCTTCCCCTGTGGGATGACAACACGTTTCTACTAGAGCAGCACCACTGAGCTAAAGTGAAGATTGCAGTTTTATTTCTGTGCATACGCTGCTCTTCAGCGACATGTGCCCCAAACTAACTCCAAATATGAAGAAAAAAAAAACAGGAGAAGAAAATTTTCCTTCTTGTGTGGCTTCTTCTCACCAGCTCCTGGCTTTGCTAGCATCCCAGCACATGGTTTCCCCCAAGGTTAAAGGTGTGCTTAAGTCCCGAGGGAAGGCAGTTTGGCCCTGCCAAGCCTTCTGTTGATCGCCATAACATGTGTGGTGAGCAGAGTATTTGCTTCCGTTTACGGATAAGGATTCTTTTCCAATTAATCAGTCCTGGTTGTGTATTTAATTGCAGCCCAAAGACTCTCTCTCTGACTCATGTGATGCCTTTAATCGTTATCTGTTAGGTATGCGGCTGGGTGCCCTGGGTCAGAGGGCTTCGCTCCTGATCCTCAGCAGTATCTCAGGACCAAATGGTCCCGAACTAAAGTGGGATGGGAATATGGCCTCCCATCACATCCTCAGGCACAGACTGCTCCCTCCCAGCAGCAGCCCTGCCATCTCCAGGTCTCTCTGCTCCGGAGGTCTGATCCCTCTGAACTGGCTGGAGAAGACAAGCAGAGCCTGTTTGCCATGAAAGGAGTCTGGGCAGGCTTCTCCTGCCAGGCCAACTCAGTGGCTCCTACCCGAAGGCTTAATATCTCTTTGGTCACAGTAAAGCTGGGCAGAGTGGCTTTCAATATATATGTCCTTCCTCCAAAATCTGGGATTTATTTTTTGTAGCCCTGGACTGACACTGAAATTGCATCCTGGGTGTTTTGGGTTGGTTTTTTTTTTCCCTGAAAACTTTGTCTGATTTCTAAGGCAAGAGTGCAAAAAGGTTTGCAGAAATGCTTCCTGCTTCCATTTTTCTGTTACTGTTGCACAATATTCGTGTTTTGAGCCCTATTCCCTTGGAAGGGCTTTTTATTCTAACGCAGGAAATTTCAAGGATGCAAATGCATTTTCTGTTTCCCTTGCAAAACAGCAATGTTTCTCCTTTGGAAATTTTCTGTTTAAAAAAATAGGTTTACTGATATCCCACATTTTGGAATCTACAATAAATCGTGCCTCAAAAAAAGGGGGAAAGGAAGAGAAAACAGGAATGCTACGAACTCAGATTAGGATAAAATGCAGGGGACATCGTGGGGATAGCAGCATTTTTCTACTTTAAGCTACAGTTCAGGAGAATAAATTCTCTAAACACTGGAGTGCTGCTGTGCCCGCAATATTTTAGCATCACAGCTAAAATAAAAGAAAAAAACACAGGCAGGAGCTCTTGAAAGGGGAGTGTTATTGCCCTGCTCTACCCCTCTGGGAAGCAGTATAAGAGCAGAGTCAGGGAGCAGCAGGTATTTTAGCTGTGGGCTATGGGTGGGGAGGAGATGGGGGGCAGCTGCTGAAGCCCAGGGAGCGGCAGAGGCTGGCAGGGAGCAGCCTGGGGCTTGCGGGGGGCTGTGGAAGAGAAGAGGGTCTGCAGAAGGAGGTGTCCAATTTCTTGGTCCAACAACGCAGCAATTTTGCCATCACAGAGTGGGGCTGACAGCAGAGGCCACCTTCGTAAAACACTCCCACTTCCACCGGTGTCTGTGAAACGCAGCGAGCGGCGCGGGCAGGTCCCAGCCGCTCTGAAATAGCTCAATGCCACTGAAGTGAAAGGACTGGCTTGCAGCTTACATCAGCCCAGGCTGTAGCTGCCAATCCAAATCGCTTGGGATGGGGAAACAGCAAAGAAACTCCAGACCCTAGAGGGGAGCATCAATGTGTCAAGCTACGGGGAGGTTCCAGAAACATTTTAGGATATGCTGATAGATGACCAGAGTTTAAAAGTCTGCGAGAATAAGCCGGAGGGATATGCACAAGGTCAGGACTCCACTGTATAAGAGCCCAAAGAGAGGCTGTGCTGGTGCAGGTGGTAAGGAAGGATCACCCTCTTGCAGGAGACACCAAAACCCATGTCCTAGGGCTGGGCTTTACCCATTGCTGAGCTCCTGCACTGGTGGTAAGCGGCAGAGCTGCAAGATGGGGCCAGCTGATGTACGTCCTTCCTGAATCCCCAACACCCCCCCCAAACCGGAGCAGCAGCAGTGCCTTTTGGGGAGGAGAGAGCCAGTCTGGGAAGCTCTTGCCTGGGGATTTGGCTGTTCAGCTGCTATTACGGTCAATGGAAGCCGGGTAGCTAAATCTTTCTGCCGTGCTTTGAAATCTCCCCTGCAAGTTTTCAGCGGTGCGGGAGGAGAGGCGTGGGCCCCCTGCTCCCTCCGCTTACATGCGAGCAGTGCTAATACCGCTCCTGCCAGCCCAGCGTGACGAGGAGGGGCTGTGCTCGGGCTGGGCATCTTTTCTTTGAAGTGGAGTGAAATCCTAAAGCTTTCATTCGGAGAGTGCAAATCACTGCTAAAAGCTCTCCCCTCTCTGACCCCCATCTAGGAAACTCTAATCCAGTCTCACTGGCTTCACTAGTTTCCTTTTTATTGTTGGGGGGGGGGGGGGGTTTGCCAATGGTGACCTTTGTGTTCAAGCCTGGCTGACTCCAGCTGGAAACAAAACAGCCACCCCCTTCAACCAAGAGGTTCATGCTGATTTTTTTTTTTTTTTTTACACTAAGTTTCCCCTGTTTCTGCATGATGAACGCTGCTCTCCGGTGCTGGCAGCTTGTTTTAGATTAGCTAGGACAGGCTTCTCTGGAGCATTACTGGGGTCAACTTCATTTTGGTGCTCAGAATGAGGATGCTGATAATCAGGGCACTCATTAGCCCCTGTTAATGAAAGGGAGATGATCGCTCCCGTTGTCATGCAGCCCTGAATCAAGCCAAACCGGGAGTGCATAGAGGGCAGGGGCCATGGGCTTCTGCTCTCTGTAAGAACACAAGAACAGCAGCTCTCATGGTCAATGATGATGTGTGATGGCTATCAAAAAGAACTGAGATGCTGGAAGGGGGGCGTAGGGAGCACATTTTTCTTGGCCATGGGAGCAAATTCAGGAATTCCTGAATTTTCCATGAATGCTGGCCTTTCTGCCAGGGCAAGTAAAGCTGCCAGATCATGGCTTTCCTGGTGTTAATCTGGGGAACCGAGCAATTAGCGTGGAGTTGCCTTGGGGCCCGAGAGAGTACAGGATGCATCGCTGCACTTGTCACCGCTCCTGCCTCCTTTCACCCTGTGCTGCTGCTAAGCACGTTATCTGTACAAGGCTTGTCAAGAGCCACAGCCCCTTTGAGACGGAGCAGGAGCATGGGGCGATGCTGGCTTTGGCACTACTTTCAGCCCACAGCAGGGCTGGGGAAGGCTGACCAGGGAAACGTGGCCAGGAGAGTTGGAGTTGTTCACTGCCGGTTGGACCGCTTGGGTTTTCCTAGGAGAAAGCACTGGGCTGGGACTCTTCCTCGACCCCATGGGATGATATCAGAAGGCAATATAATTCCTGTTTGTGTCTGCAAGGTGACCTTGAAAACCCTGTCTATATTTAAAGTATAAGGCTTTAGCATAGGGGCAAGGGAGGTTCAAACTACCTTCCTGCTTTTCCCCTGCTCACCCGAGAGACTCGAACTTAAACTTGCTGGTGGAGACCCCTCTGCAGTACCCAATAACCTGTATTATCTTCCTACAACCAAAAGACAGACTAAGGCTGTGCACTAAGGCTGCATTTAGCAAGGATCTCCCACGTGCCATGATGCCTCTGGTGTCTTCTCCAAGGGTCTCTTGTCCTGGAGCATTCTCAGAGCCACTCCTTCCCTGCTCCTCTTGGTCAAGCCCCAGCTACTGCTGGCCCTAAACCTCCTCCTTCACCAGCTCCAGGCACAATGGGGTGATGCTGGTTTTTTTGTTCCTTAGCTTCAGCTTTGCCTTTCAGGTCTGACATCAAGGTGGCCACTGGGATTAGCTGTCTCCTCCTGCTTCCATTTTGTCCCACCGCTCCATCGAGTTCCTGGATTTCAGCCTTCTTAAAACACAACAGCAACATTTCCAAAGTTGCATGCAGCTGGACATGCGAGTTGCACATATTCCTCTTAAGACCTATAAAAGGTAGTTTGCTGTGAGCCCTTGTGTGACACCAACGCACACGGATGAGTCCAGAGTGGCACAAAGTGGGAGATCCTCTGCCCTTGTGCATCAGGAGATGACAGACGGGGCACTGCTGCCCCCAGAGCAGAGGACAAAGCATTGCTCCTCTCCCCTAGCGATGTGATCCACTCCATTAGGAGTGTCCTTGGCGGGGAGAAGACAAGACCTCGCGATGCCTGTCCTGGGCTGTAAGTCAGCCCTCCACAAGCTGGCCTGGAAAAAGCAGAACTTCCCTCATATTAAAATCAAACACCCTGCATCTTGAATCGTTGTCTTACTTATTTTCAGCTGGGTGACATGGCTGATCTCCTGCTGCACTTAAGGCTGTTTTTCTCATCCTTTTTAGAGGCTTTTTAATACTTTGTATTGTTCATCTTTTATTTTATCTCCTTATTTATTTTCCTCTAACGCCGACCTTCTTTCATCACCCTAAGACTTTCTCCAACCCCCCCCCGACTGCGTCTCCCTTTAGCTTCTTATTTTTCCCTTTAACTATCCTTTTGCTTATTTGGTATTGTAGGGCTTCATGCTTGTCTGCACCGCATGTCTGCTCGGACGGCTCGGCCCCACACCCGGGGAGCATCACTCCCTCCCCCGGGGCTCATCGCTCCCTCCCCGCGGCTCCCGGGGACCGCAGCAGCTCTCCCTCTGCCCAGGAGAGGGCACTGGCGCAGCAGCCCACAGCCTCTTTAGTGCAGCCTACAGCTACCTAACTTTATTTTTTGCTGCTTAGACTCCGATTTGCTCCTCCTCCCGCGGATGAGCATTCCCCCTAACACTACCCCCCCCCCCCCTTTTTTTTCCAAAATATTTTTTTTTTCCAATTTCTCCTTAAGTTTCTCCATGTCAAACTCCTTTTCTGCTGGTCCCCTCTTCAGGCCTAATCCCATCACGGAAGCCTCAGGTGCTCAGCATGGTGCTGGACACCTGGCAGTGTCTGTGCCGGCGCACTAGGAAAGGAGACTGGGAGGGTTGGGGGATGGTGTCCCTTGTCTCAGCTTCTCTGCTCTTTGCAGCACAGCATGCCAGAGTCACAGGGAGACTTCTACCCGGGCACAGTGACAGCAGAACTATCTTCCTGCCTGCTCCGGTTCCACCAGAGCCCCCCCAGATACAGGGGCACAGAGGTGGCTGGGGACCCCCGTTACCTCCACTGCCTCTTCCCTCTTCCCTCTCCACCTCCTGAAGAAGGCAAGAGCTCAGCCGCTGCCCTCAACAAGCACCTGCTATTAAACCCCCTGTTTTCTCAGGAGCACCTCTGCCACCAGCTTCCCACTGCCCATATCCATGAGCAGCCAGAGGCCTTTCCTTTCCATCAAGGGATCACGTCCTCTCAGTGTCGGTGGGAATGGGGGCAGGCCTGGAGTGCAGCTGCTAAGTAAAACACTGCATGGAACCTAAAAATAGCTGCCGTGCGTCTGATCTGCGTCAACTGAACTGAATTTTCAAGTGCAGTTGTGCTCCAGGAAGAGACACCCTTGCTTGCTTGCTTGTTTGTTTATTCCTGCATTCAGATGCTCCTTTTTTCTGATTCCTCTGCAAGTCCTACACCCAGGCAAGGAGGCAGCTTCCGTAGCTGCCTGCTTTGGCACGTTCAGTTGGGGTTGAGGGAGGAGCCGGTTCTGGTTTCCCCAGAGATAGAGGGGTCTTTTTGTAAACTTTGCTTTGCCAAGAGCTTTTCTTTTTATTTTCTTTTTTTTCCTTTTTTTTTTTTTTCCTGTAATGAAGGGATCTTCTTGAAAACCTCTGCAGCACCTGGAGTGAGCTGTGCAAGGGAACTGGCCATGCACACCATTTCATGGACCAAGTGCCAAGTGATGGTTTAGAAGTATTTTTTCATTTAGGCTTCTCAGAGGAGTTTAAGGACAGTGAAGTCAGGCTGGTAGTCTGGAAGATGAGCTTTCCATTAGCTCCAAATGACCCTCTTTCAACCTCTTTCACTCTTAATTGTACTGTTGGTCACTCAGGTCAGTACAAACTCTGCTAGGATCAAGGGCACATTTTCAACTACATTGAGGAGCCTGAAAGCAGCGTGGGATTTTCAAAATTGCCTAAATAACCTAGACCCATGCACTGCTAAAACTGCTAAGAAACACCGCTTTTTACTTCCAGAAATCCCGAGTGCCCCTGAAAACTTGCCCCAGTGGGCTTCTGACTCCTCTCCCCCTCATTAGCACTGTATTTGAGGGATGTCCCTCATTTCAAGGAGGGGATAAGGTATTGCTCATGCCCATTTTGTCATTGGAAATAATTACTGTTGGAATAAGGAGCCACAGATCAGAGCTTGTAAGAAGGGCTGCCTGTGCTGAGACCTGGGCTCTTGTGACACTGGACGTGACACGCTTTTCAGGTGGGTCCTGTGTTTGGACCTTCCCAGGCCAAAAGGTGAGGTTTTGATGGCCTTCAAGTCCAGACTGCTCTGGACCGTCTTTGCCATGTGCAATAGGAGCTCTTCCTCACCCAGCTCCTTGCATTGTCCCTGTCCGGCTCACCAGGCTGGTCAGCGGACAAGCCCTCCAGGTTCTGGTGGGGCTGGTCGTTGTGCATTGAACAGTGGGGAGCCTCCAGCTGCAGCTTCCTTCTCTGTGGTACTCTCTGGATCTTCCATCCAAGGCAAATTGATCACATGGGGTCTTATCTAGAAACAGCCAAAAGCCGCACGTGGCCCCTCTGCAAGGGCATCACCAGCGTTTCTGCCAGTTTGCTGCATCTTCTGCCCCTGGTGCCAAAACCACGGCTTGCCCTGTTGCCAGGGGCACTTGGGAATGGACAGGGGAACTTTCCAGGTGCCCCCTTCTCCCTCCCATCTGTCGTAGCCCCGTGGTGTTGGAAAAGGGAGGGGAGGCTCTCATGTGTGTGCATGAAGCTCCTGTACCGCCTTCAGGACTGAGGGCAGGAAGCCAAAATCAAATCTTCCTTTTTTTTTTTTTTCTTCCTTTTTTCCCAGAGTGTATCACTGGCTATTGTCCTTATCAAACAAAGCCCTTTCATCAGAGGTTCTTTAACACACTTTATTTCTCTTTTATTTTGCTTTGAAATAAGCCGGGCAACAATTAATTTCAGAGAGAGAGAGAGAGAAAGAGAATTCAACAAGGATCTATTACTACTCTCGGCTTCTATTGCTGTAATGAAAATCTATTTCCTTTCCCTTTTGTGTCCCATATAATTTAATGCCCATTTTATTAATGGTCTGAAATAATTACGGAACCTTTTGTGATTCTCAAGTATGTTTCATTTAATTGTGCAATAAACGCCTAATCTCTTCCTCCATCTGAAGCTATTATGGCATTAAAATTAACAATTATGCAGCAATGCGCCCGGGTCCATAGAAATCACTCCAGATAACTAGACATATATAAATCATTCATGAGAACAATTTCTGAAAAGAGACGAAGGGAGAGAAGAAAAAAAATTGTGTTGAGAATGACATTGGGAAGCCAAGGGCCTGGTCTCTAAGAAGATAGCAACACCTTAAAAAAATCTTTTTTTCTTCTTTTTTCCCCTTTTTTGTTATTATTATTTTACTAATTGTGTTCAGTGGCACAGTGCCCCCCCCCATTAGCCTGACAGTTATTTTCAGAATTAATTAACTGTTAGCTCAGAGGATAAATTGTTCATTATCAGTTTTCCCCCCCTTCCTTCTTTCTTTCTTTCCTTTTATAGTTTTTTTTTCTTTTTTTTTTTTTTTCTCTTTCAGGCCAGCAATTACACTCTCCGCCTTTCACTGGCAGGTCCTGTTCTGTAGGAGGTAATCCAAATGGGGAAAGTGCTTTTTCTTTCAACCCTATTCACTTCTCCTCTTCTTCCTTTTGTGGGATTTAATAACCATGGCTGATAGGCGCACTGTGGACAGAGAGGTTAAGTTTGTTGTCTCAGCACTTTGGCGACAGAGGAGAGCTCAGGCATCCTGCTGCCTCGGCCAGCCCACCTCTCTGCTCCTCGCACCGTACTGCTATTTCATTGCGATTCGTTTAATTGTGATTTGAGCCCCGGGATGGCCCAAGCATCCTGGTCTGCACAGGGGCTGACCTTGGGCACCTGAGGAATGAGGTCTGGGGTTTCTCCAGCTGGCAGAGCATGGGGAGAGAGCCCTGGCATGTCCCCCTTGAGCAGCATCTCCATGCATAGACAGCAGGTCACTCCTGGCTGCCACCCCCTATGAGCTGCAGGTCCCTGTCACCGCCTTTCAAACCATTGCCAGAGCAATATTAGTATCAGCTCCTGATACCGTAGCATCCTCCATCAGTCCTACCTGAAATGGGATATCCAGGTGGTCACTCTTGCCCTGCTAATGGAGCTGTCATATTTGCATTTCCAAGGATCAGAGAGGAGCAAATTGTACCCTCCAATATTTATTTTTGTAGCTGATTCACTTAGGAATTTACGTTATTAGAAGTGGAGCAGAGAGTTCAGCAGACTGAGCAGCCAGTGTCCACCAGAGAAGAGATTTTGAGTCCACCCCTCCCAACCCAGGAAGCCAGCAGCTGCCTTCATCCCTCATGCCAGCCTCCTCTTCCAGGTCTGACAAGCCCATTGTTGGTAGTTTCCCTATCCATCATGTTCACATGTGGTTTGTGTCACCTGTCTTTGTTCATCTTCTCCCACAACCTAAACTGAACTAAATGAAGATATAACAACTAAAAGCTGCCTTCTCTCCAGAAAAGACTATAAACGACTCTTCTGCCACTTCTTTCTCAAACAGTTCTGTAGCAGATCCAGAAGAAGGTCGGGTCATCACTCCAGTGACTGAGCGCCATCTTAAATCACAAGAATAAAACTGCATGGGTACCTTCCAGAGAAGAATAGATGAGCAGCTCAGCCAGATTTAATAGTTCACTACAGCAATGGGCCAGGCACACCCATGGGGACTGTACATGATTATCCATCCAGCATCCTTCTGCTATCCCACTGGGAGACTGGCCAGTGATGGAGTGACAAGCACTGGGCTGAGCAGTGGTGAATGGGAAAGCTCCAGCTCATGAAACTGTGTTAGGGATAGCCTTGAGTTGTGAATGATCTCCAAGAGCCAGCTATTTGTTTTTGTCTCTTATTTTATTATCTGTTGTGGAAATATAACCACCTGAGTCTCTAAAACATTTGATGATGCCCTGTGCCTCAGGAAGTACAGATCAAGAACATGACTTCAGTATTGCACATATATGGTTAAAGCTGATATCCAGATACAGATCTGACCAAAGACTTCAATTAATCACTTTGAATAATAGTAGCATATTAGAAATGAGAGATACCATTTAGAAGAAAATATATAATCAGCAGAGATCAAGAGAGAAACAGACTCTATCAAGCACTACAATAAGCATGGTTCAAAAGATGATTCATAAAATTAAAATCCCAAATTCACCCAGTGGCCTGCCTCTTTTCAGGTCAATGGAGAGAGTCACACATGATCTTTGATATCTTTTCTATGTAAAGGATCCCTTTTCTGATCAGGTCAAAAAGCCCAACCCTACCGGCAGATGATGATTGGGACCTATTTGGCAGCATCATGAATTTACTGTCTAGAAACTGTCTTTTGCTGTTTAATGAATAAGGCTGGAGGGGAAAACTCTTTTGTACCACAAACTTGAGCAATGGAGAATCAAAGCTCAATCAGTCACTCACTTGCTTAGTTGCTGGCTGGGTGTACTAGGGTACACCCTAGTTGTACAACCATCCCAGCAGGCTACATATTAGAGAGCGGACTATTCTCCATCTTCAGCTCTCACCGAAGGATTCATCTGAGCTCTGACACTCCTCTGAGTCACAAATTCACGAGTGAGTGCACCTCAGAGTTGATGCACACAGCTGCTCAACTGAACACCTTTAAGGATTCCACCAGTTATTGACCACAGCTCCCATAATGGTGATGGAGGTGCTTGCCTCATGTAAACACTCAGCTGAATCCTATCTTGGCTGCATAATTTTCTGGTAAGAGGTATTGTCCACAGTCAACTTAATGAGATGGGCACTTCCCATCTGTCTGAGCAGCATGACAGGAGCAGCTTGCAGTGTCATTCTGTTGGTGGCAGCTTTCTGCAATGATGGCCATTGGCTTTAAGACCTCAGTGCAAGGAGGTGGGTAGTGCGACAGGCAGAGCTGGTGAAAACCGAGTGGTGTCCGATCAGCTGGCACTGCCTTCCTTGTGCCAAGGCAGTCTCCCAGTTTATGCCTTATTCTCCTGCATTAGCGTCGTGTGTGTGTGTTCATGTCAGTGCAGGAGAGAGAGAAGATTAAAATGTGTCCTTCCAATTAAGACATTATTTCCACCTCATTTAGATTTTCCTGTTCTTAATGCACTTCATAATTTCAGTTCATTTTATCCAAGTGTTTTAAAAAGCTCTCCTCTTCTATTTCCCATGGTGAGGATGATTAAGATAGAACAGGAATGATCTGCATCTTTCCAAACTTTGCTGCCTGTCTGGAATTAAACCACAGCTGCAACGAGGAGAGGAAAGAGAG
Organism: Harpia harpyja; assembly: GCF_026419915.1. Taxonomy (NCBI): domain Eukaryota; kingdom Metazoa; phylum Chordata; class Aves; order Accipitriformes; family Accipitridae; genus Harpia; species Harpia harpyja. The sequence continues at coordinate 16,334,852 of NC_068951.1, read as the reverse complement.
GAGTGGGGAGCTGTGTGCTCACAGCCAGACAAAGAGATTGTGTATGCAAACGCCACAGGCAACAATTTCAGTGAACAGCCCGCATTTGGCCTTCAGTAGGTAATCAAAGCCCAAACTACCTGGGAGTGGGGTTGGCAGACTGTGTTGTGTCCTCAGCTTTAATGCTGTTTATTCCACACTCTAACTTTTCTGGGCTATAGTCTCTGCAGCTTGTTCTGGAGATGCTGTCAGTAGTGTAGATGTCAAATCCCTGTCCATGCTGGCAATACCAGTGAAGATGATAACCCAGCCCTGTGGCAGAAACAGGATTCCCTGTTTCCCTTTGGAAAAAAATACCGCATGATTCTGCCCCGTGCTGAATTTTATCCAAACTCAGGACAGTGTCGAGGGGGATGAAGCAGATGTGCAGAGCAGAAGGGAACCCCATCACTGATGTTTCTCCTTCAAACATGAAGGTGGCTTCTGCAGATGTGTGATTCATTTTTGAGATGTAAAACAGAGAGGACCACCTAGCCTCCAAGACCAGCCACTCTGCCAGCTCTGCCAGTAATGTCCAAGAAGCAAGCACCTGCACTCAGAAATGGAGAATGAAGCCGCTCACTGATCTCACTGTTGGATGGCAGCTCCCAGCCTGGATTGGCACCAGCAACATGGAGAGGAACATCAGTTTAGCTTAAAACCAACCTCCTCTAGCACCCCGTCCCCCAGTTCTGAACAGAGACTCCATAAAACATTGCAGCATGAGGGTCATCAAGCAGAACTCCTGGCTAGCTACTAGAATCACCTTGGCTTTTCATGCAGTTTCTACTTGAAAATCCAATGCCACAGGAGCTGCATTTCCTTGCTGGCTTAAATAATACTGTTGGAATTGGGAAAGTGCATGTTGTAGCAGTGTGGCGCATTGACGTTACTCAATGTTGTGATGGTCAAATATATCCAATTTTCCTATTGGACAAGCTATCCTACACAGGTGGATGTAAAAGATGACACCCTGTTCCTCAGCATCTCCTGCTGTGCAGATATACTGTATGCAGTGAGTGAGAACATTGTGTTAGCAAAGCCCATTTCATTTAAATGACTGTTTTCATATCACTGACTGGTATTTATTTACTTCATAGAGGATGTCTGAGGTCGTAATGAAAAACGACCCAACCTCACCGCAGAGACTGCCCCATACTTAAGACGATTAAGATAAAGTCCCACATAAGTGGCCCTAATAAAAGGAATTTATCACAAGACATGGAGAGGAAGGTATCTTTATTCACGAGGTGAATAGCACTAAGGGTTGTCATTGCAGATTTTCAGTTCGGGAAATTATCATTCATTTTCCAAATTACTGACTGCACAAAAATTACTAAATGGTGCGTTATCACTCCCTCTCAGCATGAGAATGTCTTTGTTGTATGTTTGATTACAAATGGCTTGCCCCATGATTATCATCAATAAATCACAGGTAAGCATAGCACATGCCATGAGGAGGCTTGGCTGAGAGGTTTCAGGAGCTGGCATGAAAGGAAAGACAAAAGCACCCTCCAGCGTGGAGCTGTGGTCTTTCAGTTTGGTAATAATTCACTTCGTCGTGTTGTTTATGCACAAGGACAGCCGTGGCCTCGCATGGTCACAGCAAGAATTCATAGACATTGAAAATGCATTTCCTTACCTCTTCATAAATCCATGCAAGGCAGAGATACCTGGGTGTCTTTTTTTTTTTTTTTTTCATCTGCATCCTGCCAAGATGAACATAGACACAGCAGGTACCAGATGGCAGCCCAGGGTAACGAATGAGGAGAATATAAGTGATACTTCTGCAGCTTTGCAGCTGGTTTGCTAAACATGATGTCCCTGATACTCAAAGGTATGAGACAAGCCAGGACGTTTTGGGGGGTCAGAACCATCTGCAAGGAGCCTTCAGGCTCTTCCTCCTTCCAAGATGTCTCAGTGATCCCTGTCTGAATTTAGGACAAGTCTGCTGGTTTCCTCTGAAGCCAATGTGAAACTTTTTGTTGTGGAAAAGCATCTCTGTATCCACAGACCCATCGGTAATAGGAGGATGAGGCGATACTCTGCAAGATGGAAGGGTTTTACCTGCATCCTAGTATCCAAATATGCTTTAGGTGACCTACAGGAAAGCATCACAACTTGGAGAAGAGCTGTTTATTTTTCTCCTGTTAAGTCCACAGAAGAATCTTAGTCGGCTTAGTGACATCCCACAAAGATCTGTTTGCATTTATTCAAGAAGAAAACCATGCATATTTTTACTGATAAAATATGAGATCTTTCTGTGCATCCTGAAATAAATTTGGAGCACCAAAAGACAATGGATGGGACTTCAGACTTGTCACAGCAAAAGCAGGATGTGTGGCCATTTTATTGGTGCTTGTTGCTCCTGCCCTAGTGCAAAACATTTCATCATTACCTGTGGGTAAAAAAAAACCCAAAGTCCTTAGTGGGTATGCTCACCTCCTGTGTCAGGAGAAGTTCTTAAACTTGGAAGACTTGATTCAATCACAGACCTTGAAGTTGACCTATGTCAAAGCTCATCCTTGCTCCACGCTTGAGTCACTCATCTATAAAGTTGTCTCCTACAACTTTTGTGAGGAGAAAAATCCAGAAAGGTGGACAGAAGCTTTGCGAGGAAGGCTGTGTCAGAGAGTAGGAAGGAATATACAAGAAGCCAAGTGGATCCCAAAACAGCTGGTGATGTGGTGTGTGTCTATTTTTGGAGGCAGATGTTCAGCCTGGTGAACAGACAGTGTTTGCTGTCTGATGAAGCAAAATCTGTTTCAGCTGCGAAATCTCCGAAGAATTCCCACAGCAGCACAATACTGTTTATTTTTCCCTCATCTGCTACCTCTTACCTCCTCTCCTTTCTTTGATTCATAAGGAAAAGGGGCTATTTTAAAAACCTGTCAGTGCATGGAGCCCAGCTACTGGGTGCGGTGAGGGCCATAGGAAGGAGCGGACATGCTCACTGCGGTGTGAAAGGGACAGCACAGAGATTAAGATCTCTATCAGAGCTTGTGGCTCCAGCGATTACAGTGTATTAAGGCTCTGTCAGTGTTGACAAACACTGCCCCAATTAGGAATTAGCTTGGCATGGCATCTGATAGCACTGCTTGCCGCTGACCTGCTAAATGGACTGCCCTTCCCGCCCCTCTACTCATTTAATGGGGCAGTGGGCAGCAAACAAAACCAGAGATCTCTTTCCACCATACTTTCTCCCCCTTTTTCCCTTAATTGATGCATCTCCATTGACAACCCTGGGCCTGATGCATGCATATTGATGCTAGTTATTGTGCTCCAGAAATGTCTGCCCTGATGCATCCAGTCCAGCACCGCCTGGTACCACTGGTTGCCAGCAGTGCATGTTTTCTTTCAGTATTATTGGAGTCATGTTCATCAAATACGTAGCAAAGGAAGTATCTTTATTTCTTGAAGGCAGCATCCATCTAATATAAAGCTTATCCAGACCTCCAAGACCTTTCAAACTCATCCTGCCTTCTCAGTGCCTAGCATCATGGGATATAAATACATTGGTCATCAACACAGTTGGAACCAGTACAACTGGTACAAGGGGAACGGATATTATTATATCTAAACTTCTCAAGGGGAAATGCAGAAAGACTAGACGTACAGACAGTCATGGTAAATTCGGGTCAGAGAAAGGTAGTGAACTGGACGTACTTACCCAAGCCTTCTCCAAGGTTTTTTGGCTTTAGATTGAGGTGCACCAGCTGGAAGACAACAAACAGAAGCTGAATCCATTTCATTTACTGTGAGTAGAAGTAGATATTTAAAAGCCGTATAAATGCAGACATGACAGGGGGCTGACCAAGATCACAGCAGGTGACTCTTGGGAGCTATTAAGATGATTTGTACAGAAATGGATGGAGGACCTGCATAAGCATGTTGGAGACTGAACAGCTGGAATGCCTGTTGTGGGTAAATGTTTTATTTGAACATGGGGGTAATACAGGACAGGGACTGTCTTCTACTCTGCTTTGGGCCATTGACTGGTACACAAGATCCCCTGATGAGGGATCTCACCACTGCTCTTGCACATGTAACATAGACCAAGGTGCTGGGGAACAGCTCTCCCCTTCCCTGGTATTTCGGACACATTGATCAGAGCTGTTTTCTGAGCAATCCCAAAGCAGACACAGATTCCAGAGACCACTGTGCTAACGTGGGACTCCCACCAAGCGTTCCCAATACACCACCAGTATTTTATATTGTGCCTGTGCGTTTGCAGCTCCAGACTGCACTTGTCCTGCCATAACTGTCTCTGCCAGTCTTCTCTTGCAATTTACAGCAGCCCATCCCCACCAAATGGCAAGGAAAAATCAGCAAGGAAATGTTCAAGGACTTACCCTATCCTGAGATGGGCACACAGGGATTCATCCCATGTAACTTGCTTAGCACAGATGCCTGATTTAGGCAGCAAAATTTAGTGAGATGAATTCTGTTCCCAGCTGTATTGGGTCTGGCTGAGATGGAGTTAATACTCCCCATAGCAGCCCTCATAGCACTGTGCTCTGCATCAGTAGCTAGAAAGGTGTTGATAACACACCAGTGTTTTGGCTACTGCTGAGCAGTGCTGGCACAGCATCAAGGCTGTCTCTCCAACATTTTTGCCCCCCCCTCAACGGCAGGCTGGGGCAGGGCGAGATCTCGGGAGGGGACATAACCAGGACAGCTGACCTAAACTAACCAAACAGATATTCCATACCATATGACGTCAGCTCAGATATAAAAGCTAAGTAAAGGGAGACGGAATGGGGGCATTTTTTGTCTTCAGGAGCAACCACTACGTGTACTGAAGCCCTGCTTCCCAGGAAGTGGCTAGACATCGCCTGCTGATGGGAAGTAGAGAATAATATCATTTGTTTTTCTTTGCTTTCGCGCGCGACCTTGGCTTTCAGTTTATTAAACTGTCCTTATCTTGACCCACGAGCCTTTTGTTATATTTTCTTCCCCCTGTCCAGTTAAGAAGGGGGAGTGATAGAGCGGCTTTGGTGGGCACCTGGCATCCAGCCAGGGTCAACCCACTACACCAGCCTAGTTTTAATGACCACTACCACGAGCAAAGTTCTTGCTATTAGGGAAGAATCATCCTTCATTATTTCCAATAATGGTAGCAATAGTAAAAAGAGCTGTAGCACCATCACCAAGTACCCAGGGCATAGAGAGTGATTCCCACTTCATAGAGGCAGACACAGGAGTCTATGGCCATGGGACCACCCATCACATAGATGTGTGCAGCCTGGCAGCTAACCTCAACTGACAACTGCAACAGCAGCGGAGGCAATTGCTGGCAAACCATCTCCACGTAAAAAATTGGAGTTTGCCTTTCCAAGTCCTCTCTTGGAGGAAGAGATGCCAGGAAGAAAGCATCTGCTGTGTCTTGCGAAGCAACAGGTTGATGAGAGTGAGTTGGGCTGTGTTTGCACAAGGGACTCCCAACTTTGGTGGCCAAGAACTTAGCAAGTAAGGCTGGATGAAGTTGGTTTTAGTTGTTTTCAGTCTTAAGCCTTGCTTGAAGCCAGAGTGTTGTGTAAATCAGGTCCTGTCCTGACATCCCTGGCTGTTCTGACAACAGGATTGCACTGATGCTGATACCCTTGCTGATGGGCAACAACACCAAACTAGTCTTTCCATCTGTACCTCCTTCCCTTTCTTAGCGGAGCAAGAGGGTTTTACATGCATTTATTGCTCCGGCTCATGCATTTCCATTAGAGTGAGGAGGACTGGGGGAGGCACGCTGTTTTGGTTCACCTTTCTGCAGCAGTGGAAATTGATAAGGTTCATATGCATACAAAAGGCTGAATGGAGAGGCAGGAGGGTGAACGGGGTCGTACACCCAGATGGATTTTTTAATTCCGGGGGAAAATAACACCACGCTCTCAAGTGATAACTGAGCCTTTCTTCCCAACTCGGACCAAAATATGATTTTTCATCTGTGCATTGGAGGAGAGGAAAATTATACAGAATTTCATTCTGCAGAATAATAAAGCTTCATGCTGAATAAAGCTCCCATAAGCCAGTGTAATTACTGAAGGGCAGGAAATACACTTTCAGTTTATATCTAATCACAATGCCATATTGTGTGCTGTGAAAAGGACTTCTGGAGGCCAGAGTGTTGCTGGAATGTGAGCAGGCCCTGAAGACTTTCTTCTTGGCAGGACTTTTTTGGCTGTGAAAAAAGGGAGACAACTAGCTGAAGTCACTTAAGAGGGCACAAAAACACTGCTTGAGAAGGAGGCTGGAAGGCCATCCTTCAGACTCAACCCTAGCACCTCTTTGACCTCAATTTGGGACCTCGGTGCTATGGCTCGGCCCCCCCGGCAGGTCCAAAGGAGCACATGGGTGGTTTGGGGTTGGATGCTGCTGCTGCATCCCAGCTGAACACAGACCATGAGCCATGGCTTGTACATATAACTAATACCATTATGATAAAAGAAAATGTGATGCCACTGTCATCTGATATTTCTTCCTTCCTCTCTTATCCTCATGGCTGACTGCAGGCACAAAACCCTCTGTGTAGACCAGCCAGAAGTTGCAACACCCTCAAACTGGCAGAGGTTGTGATAGGGCTGCTCAGGGGCAAGTGCTACTCACTACATTTGAGAAACTGGTTAAAACAAGGGGTTGGTCAAAGCAGTGTAGGAAATGCCTAGTAAGATTTTGAACAGACTTGTAAGATACCAAAAGGGATGTGCTCGTTGAGGGGAAAAGCAATGCAAAAGGGCAGCGGCAGGGGGAAGAGGCAATGCTTTATGCAGTGAGAACTACTAAAGAGGATGACAAAAGCCCCTTAGCACAGCTTGAAACATTGCTCCTCTGCCAGTAAATACAGAGTATAAACCTGTTCCCAGTGTGCATTTTATTCCAAGGTCCTTACAGTAAATCCCCCGAGGCACCTTGTGAAAGGTGGCTGCAGAGTGTGTGAAGTGCAGTAGGATGGGCGGCCCCCAAAGGCTGGGACACCCATCTGGGCTAGGGAGAAGGTAACAGACCATGATAGGGATGTGTGCATGTGTGTGCACAAATACATGGCAAAAGGCTTTGCTACAGCCTGAAAAAAATCCTCCATATGCCCTCAACTGAGGTTTTAACCTCACTGGAAAGAGGTAAAAAAGCAATGCAACTATGAAAATACCCTCACAGGTACCGCTTGCAGCCCCTCTGTTTTATGTTCAGATTAATTTGTTTGAACTAGATGAACACAGAGTGGAGAGGGGAGAGCTGACAGAAGGAAAGCAGTTTTCCTGGCTGGAGAGGCCAGCTCCCACCTCGACCATACCAACTCTGGAAAACACTGATGGAAAGTTGTTTGTCTCTCTGCTGCTGAGAAAAGATCCATCACTTAGGAGGTGTCTCTGATCTGGAGGGGGTTTCTAGTACCCCTGCCTCACCTGGTCAGTCTTGTATCCCTGTTTTAGAGGTTGCTGTTGGCTCCATGCCATCTCCCACGGGATTATTACAGGTTCAGAGGATCTCGGTGACTCAGGCTGCCGCCTGTGGCCAAGGCACTCAGCTGGATGCTGCATGTGGAGGGGCACCTCCCTCATTGGAAACAGGCCAAGTGGGTTACACTCCATGGTTTCCCTGCTTTGATACTACAAATATATTTGTAATTTCCAAAATACACTTCTTCATGCTATTTTAATTTGCTCTGACACCAACAGTGTCTTTTATACCTTCCATTTGCCCCTAAGAAAAAACATTCATATTTTTTCTCAGACAGTTCAACAAGTTATTTGTTAGACAAACCAAGAGCTGTTAAGATCCTTTCTTAACACCACCTTTCTGTTCCCCTGCCTATTCTCCAGCTTCTTCCCTGTGGGTTGGACAGCCTCTTCCATGCAGAGAACTACCCAGGTGAAATCTTGCCCATGACATACAGGACACCACTGCACTGTCACTGGTCTGAACTGGGAATGCTTCACCCGAAAGAGGCTAGGACCCTTGCTTTTTCATAGTACGACTCATTGGTGGCTCGTAGACATACTCTGGTTAACTAATACACTCACATCTTTCTGCTCCTCTCTCGTTTCCAACTGATGAGCTCCCAGTTTAGAGCAGAATTTCTTGTTAATCCCCAAGTGCATGACCTTGCATTTAGTAGTCTTAAATTTCATCCCATTTCCTTTACTCTCGTCTTCAAGATTATGCAGTTCTCCATGTATGGTATTGTGATCCTCCTTTACTTTGCTGACGGCTCCTAAATTTATGAGGACTAGAAAATTGACAGGAAACTTAAGGCCAAGTCTGGCTGCCAGTTCACCTTGGATGAGAAGAGCGGATGGGGGTGAAATCCCCCAGCTACACATGGGTGATGATGGATACATGGGTGCAGAGGACTGCAAGCAAAACAGCAAGTGGCTGCCTGACCCTACAGTCATGTGCTCCATAAAAAAATCACCCAGCATGGGATCTGTCAGAGAGGAAAAAAATCTTCTCTGATCAGTCAAACCCATTTGTTCTCTCTTCAACCAGGAGACAGTCGAGTTGTTTCATTTGGTGGTCAAACACCACTGGCCTGGTAACGTGCATGGGAGCTGAGGTGGGAGGCTGGCATACTGCTGAGAAGGCTGGCCAGCAGCTCTGGTCCATCCAGACCAGGGCATCACGGGGACTGGCTGGCAGAAGCCTGCAGTGATTTCCCGTGAATGGCTCCGTGGTGCAAAGTAATAGCTCCCTGCCAAAATGATTATTCCTCTGCTTGGAAGGTGACTGCACTGCATCTACTGCTACTGAACAGTGGCTATGCAGTTATGCCAAGTTTCCTATGCCACAGGTCCCCTGATCAACAAAAAGTATGGTTTGATATTTTAATGCACTGATTTACAAAGCCATCCAAAATGTTTTGGATGTCCTAACTCACAACCAAAGTTAAAATAAGAGAGTCAGGGCTAGAGTTCAGGAAGATGTCAGAGATGCCGGTGGGGCCCCAACCATATAAGAGTTGTCTATCTCTACCCCACCTCCTACCCACTTGGATGTTTAAAGCTGGGGTTTATGTCCTTCCCTGTGTATGATCAAAAGACTTGTGCATCACCACGTCTGAAAAAAGGCTGCTGAACAGAGAGAGGTATCTTCTGCTTCACACGCACAGACTTAATATTTCTGGTTAAATGAGAACCGTGTGGGACATTTCTCTCCAAACTCCTTGGCAATGGGAGACCTCCTAGCCCAAGGACTCACGCAGCTGCATCCCCTCAGAGACCCCATTTGCCTCTGCAAAATCCCGTCTGCACAGAGTTAGCCTCTAACCTCTCTCCGTTTCAGACGGGAGTGCAACTGCTTTGCACTAAGCGGTTAGCCGAGGGGATTCAGCCCTCCCAATCAGCACAACTAAAGCATGAAATGAGGACACAGAACGAGAGAGTGAGCAGGGGGGACCGTGCGCCGCTTCTCCCGCATCACCAAAAAAAAAAAAAAAAAAAGGAAAGAAAGCAGAGCCTTTGCATTATTATGTGTTCTGTCCGGACTGCAAATGCTCTATTTTTATATACCTCCCCATCTCCCCCCAGCCCTGTCCCCTCCTCCTCCGCCCGTGCTGGCAAAGTTCTTGAATCAGCAGATTCTGAGCTCAGGAGCGGTAAAGAGCTATTGAGGGACGGACTCTGATAGCATTACAACCATACATGGAGCCATTTTCTGTGGCGAATCGCTGAGTTCTACCTGGTTATCTCCTGCCTTGCACATCACTTCCGAATGACATGCTCTCAGTCTGGGCAAAAAATGAGAGGTTTTTTTTTAAGAGCTGGGATTTCAATAATATGTGACGAAAGGATGAGATTACTTTCTGAGGTGGGAGAAGGCAAGAGAGGGAGAGAGAGGGAGAGGAGATGAAGAGCAAGTTCTTGGTCCTTTATGGAGTTTCATAGCAAGGCTTCTTTCATGGTGGTAAAGGCAGCCCAGCCACCTTTCTTTGGATGGCTTCTTACCCTTCCCCTGGTGAAGGGGGCTGAGAGAAGCCCCATATTGCTCTACGGGTAAACCCTTCTCATGGCCATGCTGGCTAGCTCAGCTACTGGGAGCTACCTGCTTTACGAATGCCACCAGCCTTGGCCTCCTGTGCACCATTGAGGAGAAGAAATGGGTCATTCTCCTTTGCAGCCATCTATGCCAAAGATGGGTTTGCTTGTGTTGGTGCTGCCAGGATGAATTGCTCTGGTAGCTGGTTTCACAGGCACATGTTCTGGACCAGCTTTGCAATGGCTGGGAACTGTGCTTAGTTCCAGTGTCTGGGTTTTACGATTGGCGTGGGTGCTCAGGAACCAAGAGGTGTAAGTGTAATTCATTAAATGCTCTGGCTAATAAAGAGATTGCCTGGCTGTGAATGGCACTGGAAGTAGAAGCTGCAGAAGCAACGGTAAAGGATGGCTGAGCCACAGCTGCAATTTCAAAGATGGGTTTCACTTTGAAGAAGTCACAGCATGTCTGAGGCTCACCTGGTGGCTTTATTTCCAAGTGCCCAAATTAGCCAAAAGTCAGTTGGAAATGGAGGAGGGGGGTGTGAACATCAGTGACAGGCTCTCAGACGGATGGGTGGATGCATGGACTGTGTACCTGCTGGTAGTGGAGCTGAGGGTGCAGCAAGGAGAGACTTTTATGGTGTCAAATATTCCCCTGTTCAGCAGAGACAGACTCATTCTGGAGCAATAATCCCTTTCCTGCATTCAGATAATTCCTGTGCCTATATTCTCTGGCCTGGGTGCTTATCTGCTTCCCTTCCCATTGTTGCTGGATGCATCATTGTGTTTATCTTCCCAGCACCCCCCTGAGGCAAGCAGTGCTGTCATCCCCCAGGTACCACAGAGAAACTGAGAGGGATGGGATGGGGAGGCTATGGGACTTTGCCATGGTCACACACAAAACTGGCTGTAGAGTGGAAATGACCCCAAGGTACAGACTTATACCTTTGTTTCTACACTTAGATGGGGGATGAGGAGAAAAACAGACTCCAGGTCCATAAAAAAGGCAAAGGGAGGTCGTGTGCATCTACCATGTCCCCAGATGCTCTTCTCCCTGGGGAAGTCAGCTCAGACTCAGCAAAACCTGTGACCCTATGGATGAACTGTAGGCAGGGCCAGAAATGCATTTGCAGGTGAAGGAGCCATGCCTTTGCTGGAGCCATTACATTGTTTGGCACTTGAGTAGGATTTAGGGTCTTCTATGGGGACTGCTTATTTTTGAGGGACATTGCTGGGAGGGAGATGCAATTCCTGCCCAGCAGAGATTGGAGAAGACCACTTCCCTGCCCAGCAGCTCTGGTGACCAAGACAAAGTCTTCATGGTAATGCCCATAGCCAGCAGCTTCCAATGGGGAGAAGGTCACCAGGGATGCAGGAGCTTCATGCAGCTGTGGCAACGTGGAGAGTATGAGCACCAGAGCTAAATAGCTTTAAGCTGTGTGGATAAACCCAAACACATTGCTTTCTCATTTTGCTGGCTGAGTAGAAGAATACAGGGTTGTAATTCTTCCTTAAAGACCCAAAGCTCCACCCCAAACCTGTCTTCAGAGCAAAGGTACACAGTCTCAGTGTTGTCAAAATGCTGCTCACCTATGGGACCCACCCGGACGTGGTCTTTGCTTTCCCATTCCTTTACTAGACACAGTGGCCGGGAAGAGCGAACAGTGTAGGGGAACGCGAATGCCTCCTCTCCCCAGAGCCAGATGCGATCATCTGCTTGTCACAGCCAGCTGCAGGCTGTCTGTGTCAAGGAACAATCTGACAAAGTGCACCGGATGAAATTTTGCTGGCTTCTGTCTTTAGATAAGGGCGCTATCACTGACTCAACATATTTTATGTATAACACAACCGATGCAAAAAGCATTCAAGCATCAGGCTTGTTTAAATGTATTTGATGGTATCTGGAAAAACCAGTTAACACTTCTCAGCTCGATGCAGGATGCTCTGTGTGGTGAATCACTTCAGGAGAGGCCATCGTGGCTTGTCCTCCATGCTTAAACCTGCCTGCTAGCCAGGGGCAGAGGGGAGGGAGGAGGACAGTCTCCTTCATAAGATCATGATGAAGTAGCTTGGCTCTCCAAGGAGCAAGAAGACCTCAGGAGGAGCAGGATGGACACAGTCTGTCTGCAGAGACTCCTTCCACCTCCACAGCTGTGAGAGTGGGGACATTTGGCCAATGGGCCAGTATTTATCAATCAGCACCGAACGTATCTGAAAGTCTTACAGGAACCTGAGATCGCTATGTCCCTTTGCCAACACCAGCAGCATGGGTGTTGTCCTGAGACCTTCATGGGTTCTTTCACCAACACACACCCCTGCTTTCAGTGGAGAACATCCCTGAGTATGGTATTGCCATGTTGTATGGGGTTGTTGCCTGGGTTTGACCTCATTTTCCCGTACCTGGGAAGGAAGTGATAGTCCAGATAAACATTTTACAGAAAAATTAAAATGCCACCACTTTTTTTCAGAGGTGTTTTGTTTTGTTGTTTTTTTTTTTAAACTGGCTTATACAAGAACACATGAGGAGCAGATAGAGGCAAATGACTCCCAAGACTTTCTTTCTATTTACAAGATAGTTCTTATCTTGAATTTATGATCCTTGATCAAAGCTCATGTGCTAGTTGTAAGAAAATACACAGTTTGGCTGTGCTGTCCTACAGAAAATATAACACACCTTTACTTTTGAACCAGTAGAGATTTTCTGGGTTAGGGTAGGTATATCTGGGGAGAAGTGAGAAATAAAGAGATGCATTACTCTCTCTATTACTTCTCAACAGTCCCATCCCTGCTCATCAAACAAACAAGGTGGAGTTTGCACACAAAAATCCTCCATTGGCCATACATCAAAACAGGGGATTCATGCTAGTACCTACCCTTGCAGAGGTTCACATGTTATCATTAATTATGAGGCTGGGCAATCACCAGATGAATTCAGCTATCATTTGCTTGAAAGCACATTGCTACTTTTCCCAGTGGTAAGGAAAAAATTGTGCAAACGGGACCTCTGCATTTTCTGAAGAGGCAAAACCCCAAATACAGGCAACCTAATACTTATTTGATCAGTTTATTTTTGAGGTCCAGCTAATGCTTCTGGGATGTTTAGGGGTATTGGTATTCCATCATAGCACAGTTTGGGCTACCTGGAAAGAGAAGGTGATGGTGATCCGTACAAGGATGTACAGTTGCAGCACAGGGTCAGCACCATGTTCTTCTTGTACAAGGGAAAAAGTGGTGAAAATCTTGCCCCCTCTCCTATTTTTGTCGTCACTATTTGCTGGGACACAGGGGTGAGATTTGAAATACTTTGAGTGGCATTAGCTTGCTGGACTTCAAGGATCCCCGATGCAGATGTTGCTGTTTGGCGAGTCAAGTCCGTTCTTCCCTTGTCACTGATGGAGAAGCAAGTTCCCGACCTCTCTCAGATGCTTGCCCTGGGAGAGGATGAACCCTGCTGCGCAACTCCTCTTTTTTGGGTTACTGTAAAGTGGGATCAAGAAGCTCAAAGCCAGAAAAAACTCACATGCAGCCTGGTTACCAGCTATGGAGAAATCCTGCTCTCCCTTCTCAAGGCTGCTGCTGACTGTGCTGTGAACTGAAGCAAAGCACTTTCCTTATTCTGGACCCCTGTTTCTCCATCTGCAAAATGAGGTTTACAATTTGGAAAAAACACTTAAAAATCCATGGATGGGATTCATCAGCTACATACAAAAAAATCACAACTATTTTTCTAAATTACAGATTAACAAATAAATTATTATTCCCTGCAGGTACCAAGAGGCAGCACTTTGCTGGCGTTCAGAATTTGGGAGGAAAACTCCAACAGTATCATAATTATTTTAATTTTTTATGTTTAATACCTGTGCTTTCCCGCAATAGCCTGTGCTCTGCTCCTTGGTTGGGGTACAGGAAGAGGAGGAGGAGGAGAGGAAGAGTATGCGTGTGCATGTGTCTGTGTGTGTAGGGTGGTTGGGGCTAGTGGTGAAGGATCCTTTTGTGAAGATCAGCAGTTCTCTGCGCTTTTATCCCAGGCAAAGATTACATTTAACTCCCAGGGGTCTTTGCTTCCTCAGATCCTTTTCAGACTGAGTCACTGTAGTACTGCAGATAGTTTTGGGTGTCCTTTCATTTTTTTTGACAGTATTAAATATATACCCCAGTGAGCCATAAATCAGTGGTTTATCAGAGAATAAATCATATCTGTAATAAGGGACCACTTCTTTTTAATTGGACAGTGCATTAAATGAAACAGATATACTTCCTCAAAGAATAAAAAAAATGTGTCAGCTAGCCTTCTTTAATGAATTTTAATTTTAAAGCACTTTTTCTTTGAGAGAAAAGCTAGTTTTTCCCCCTCTCTCCAGTAAAATTATATTCTAACTGGAGGATTTGCTGAGTTTTATGGGTTATTGTGTTCGCACCACTTTATCTTTCCTTCCTACAGTAATGTAGCAGCCTTTCCTCCAGGTTCAAATTGGCTCGTGTTGATACAAGACTTTTAGCAAATAAGTATTTGTTTGTGTGTGTGAGATGTCCATGTGTTTACATATGTGCACATGTGTAAATGGAAAAGGCATGTCTCTGACTCCAGTTGTGGGACCCAGACCACCCTGAATAAATGCTATGCATGAGAATTGCTTCTACCTTCTGGCTTAGGCAGCGATAAGGCTTTTCCCCCAAGAACAGCAACTAAACAGAGCCGAGATACACTGGTAAAACTTGTCTTAGAAATGCTGAGACTAGAAATTATGCAAACATGGCAAGGCGGTATCTGAAGTGTTTCTGCAAATAGACCGTGCCAGGCCACAGTTCTGTTGGCAAAATTCGTTTGCTGGTGGATAACTGATTGGATAAGATTTTATTTGTGAGAGCATTGCCACGAAAGACACGGTACCCCTAACATCTGCCTACATCCTGGGGAAAATCTCTGCACTGGGAGTACTCTCCTAGCTGACTTTTAAATAATTTGGGTACTGAGTAGTGACCACAGGGAGTAAACTCCTTGGGAAGAGGAGGAGGATTCATTTTATTTTGTAAGCCGGTATGGACCATCTGATCAGGGAATGAAACAATACAATGTGTTAAAGGGTCAGAGACACAGCACAAATGACATAAAATTGTAAAATAGAGATGATGTGCTTTCTTGCTCTCATTCAGATCACAACCTCTTTAGGGCAGCAACAACTGACCGAGAGTTGGAATTCTGGTCCTTTGGGAAAATCCTGACATTTTCTTTTTGGCAGAGCTGGTGCTTTGTCACAGACCAGGAAGAGCTGAAAAATTCTGAACTGAAGGGCTGTGCTCTGCAGATGGCTTTCATGTCACCTGAAGTTAGGCGTCACATCTGAACAAGTCAGCTGGGAGCATTTGTAGCTGATGAAAGAAGAAAAGCCCTTAAGGAGGTGATGGATCCCATTGCAGGATAAGTGTGCAAGGGCGGTTGCTCATGTGCTGTTCCCTCTGTGGGGCCAGGGCTATGGGATGTCCTACCCCACACTGCTTTGATGCAGGTAAGGATGAAGTCCTGATACCTAATTGTGGTTGCAAGTCTGGTTAGGAGCTTGGTGAACAGGGAAGAACATGGTTACGAAGTACAAACAGCAGGTCTTCCGTAAGGTATCTAAGACAGAATTAGATGGCTTCCACAAAAAAAACCCAAACCCACCACCACAATGAAAAAAACCCAAACTTTTTCAGAAACCAACTTTTCCATTAAAAAACAGCCCTGACGTCCGCCCCAGGAGGTAAGCGCAGAGCAGAATGGGAAGGAGGCATCTGACTGCATTCACCACTCTGAGCTGTCTCCATCTCTCCCATGGAGAAGGTGGCTGGCCATGTGGGAGCCAGCCCAACCAACCCAGCGTCACCTACCCCCTTGCTCAGCAATAGCATTTTGTGAAGGCAGCCAACATTTTCAGGTTTGTTAGCTGCTGTGTAAGAGGTATTAACTTCTGGTCCCTTTGGCTGCCCACCCTTCACTCCACCAGTGCCTTGCAACATCATGGCCCCACTGTTTCTTGCTCTCATAAGGTAGACAGACTCTGCAATAATTTTCTTCTCGATGTGCTGTTAGTAAAATCCTTATGAATTTGAATATCTTTTATTATTTTCAGCCCTGTGCTTATATTTCCTACCAACACCTTGGGTGTGATTTCCCTCCCCTGAGTACCCAGCTGGGTCACTGTAGGTAATAACTGATTATTAGCTCTGGGCAGAGGCAGCATGAATTTCCAGCTAGGCATGAGAAGATATTACAGACAGAAATATAACATTATTTCAAACTTCTTGTCCTTGGTGGGTTTGGAGTAGGTATCATTTTCTTTTTTTGTTTTGCCTGTTGAATTTCTAAGAAACTAAAGGCTCAGAAACGTACAGAAAATTCTTTATCCTTGTCATCTTAATTCATATCTTCTCTAGTATGACTGTTTCCTGGTGCATCATTTGTCTTTAAATGCTTTGAAACCATAGCTTTTTTTTTTCCTCATTTGTTTTTCTGTTAAATTCTAGAGTAGTTGAATGAAGACACTTGCCCAGATCTCTGTATTTCTTACACAAGTGTCCTGGTTTCAGCTGGGATAGAGTTAACTGTCTTCCTAGTAGCTGGTACAGTGCTATGTTTTGAGTTCAGAGCGAAGAATGTTGATAACACTGATGTTTTCAGTTGTTGCTCAGTAGTGTTTAGACTAATGTCAAGGATTTTTCAGCTTCTCATGCCCAGCCAGTGAGAAAGCTGGAGGGGCACAAGAAGTTGGCACAGGACACAGCCAGGGCACCTGACCCAAACTGGCCAACGGTGTATTCCATACCATGTGACGTCCCATCCAGTACAGAAACGGGGAAGTGGGGGGCAGGGATTCGCCGCTCGGGGGACTGGCTGGGTGTCGGTCGGCGGGTGGTGAGCAATTGCACTGCGTATCATTTGTACATTCCAATCCTTTCATTATTGCTGTTGTCATTTTATTAGTGTTATCATTATCATTATTAGTTTCTTCTTTTCTGTTCTATTAAACCGTTCTTATCTCAACCCACGGGTTTTGCTTCTTCTCCCGATTTTCTCCCCCATCCCACTGGGTGGGGGGGAGTGAGTGAGCGGCTGCGTGGTGTTTAGTTGCTGGCTGGGGTTAAACCACGACAGTCCTTTTTGGCGCCCAACGTGGGGCACGAAGGGTTGAGATAACGACAAACCTGACCAGAGCTTGTTAAAACAAATTTGTTATAAGCATTCATTATATCGGTCTAATAGTTGCTGGTCATTATGTTGATTTATGTGTTCTTAGAGTTGTTGCTCTGGTTTTTAAAGTTCTGTTATGTATCACCTCGCTTGCTGTATGTAGTCCCTCTTCTGCTGCTTATCATCCGTGGGAGGTGGATTAAGGTTTTCGCTTTGATGTATTGTATAACACTGGTTTATGGTATGATAAAGTCGTCGGCTGTGGGATTAATCCGGTACTTGCACCCAGCATTGTCACCTTTATACTGTGGAAGCCATCTGTGGGAAACTATTAATAATTATACCATTTACCTTTCCTCCTTGGAAAACCAGTCTATGGGTGGGATACCTTTCTTCCCCTCTCCTTTCTCCTTCAGTCCAGTTACAATGGTGTTTGAGAATTTTGAAAAATTTGAATACTCTTGGGATGTTGGGACCAGCACGGTCCTAGCCCTACTGCTAGGAATTAGCATGCTTCTGAATGTGGTTCAGCTCTCATTTAAGGTTAAACAACTATTTAAGAAAATCACCCAGAGATCTGCCCCAAGGCTGGATAATTATGAGTGGCAGGGTGTGTGGGGTAGTATGGGCAAGTACCTAGAAAAGTGGGCACCCCCAGTGTTTTGGAAATTCACCCCTGAACAAGTGCAGAATCCAGAAGAACTAGTAAAATATTTGGAAAAGGTATGCTGTCACCCCGGCAGCTCCAGAGAGATACAAATTACTGCAACGTGCTGGGGCCTGGCCCATGCCTATCGAGCCCTGTTCGACACCACTCAGTACCCTCAAGGGGAAGAGAAGGTCTCTGGACCTAACAACAAAACGATGAGCACTGTGGCTATCCAAACCTCAGCGACAGGCACTGCAGCCCCTCCAGCCTCGGCAATGAGCACGGCAGCTACCCAAACCTCGGCAACGGGCACTGAGGTCCCTCCAGCCCCA
This sequence comes from Harpia harpyja, assembly GCF_026419915.1. Lineage (NCBI taxonomy): Eukaryota > Metazoa > Chordata > Aves > Accipitriformes > Accipitridae > Harpia > Harpia harpyja. The sequence continues at coordinate 16,316,720 of NC_068951.1, read as the reverse complement.
GCAACGAGCACAGCAGCTACCCAAACCTTGGCAACAGACACTGCGGTTATCCAAGACCCGGCGAGCGGTACTGCAACTGAACCAGTGGACCAACCTGCACCAGTATCAGTTGCCCCCGTACAGAAAAAGAAATATACAAAAAAATCAGTTCGCTTAGCGAAGGATGAAGGCGAACCAGGGTCATCACGGGAACAGGAGGAAGAGGCAGAACCAGAGGTAATAACCCGGTCCCTATCCTTGAGTGAGCTGCGGGATATGCGAAAAGATTTTGGCCGCCGTATAGGTGAGCATATTATCACCTGGCTCCTCCGATGCTGGGACAATGGGGCTAATAGCTTGGAATTAGAAGGTAGGGAAGCCAAGCAGCTGGGATCGCTTGCCAGGGAAGGTGGCATTGACAAGGCAATTGGAAAAGGGACACAAGCCATCAGCCTCTGGAGGCGACTCCTGTCAAGTGTGAAGGAAAGGTACCCCTTTAAGGAAGATGTTATATGTCAATCAAGCAAGTGGACAACCATGGAAAAAGGTATCCAATATCTGAGGGAATTAGCTGTGCTAGAGACAATTCATCATGATCCGGACAACCCACAATTACCCAAAGATCCAGACGAAGTCCAATGCACACGACCCATGTGGCGGAAGTTTGTACGGAGCGCACCATCGTCCTATGCCAACTCACTGGCAATAATGACCTGGAAAGACGAAGAGGCACCGACAGTGGATGAAGTGGCTCGCCAACTCCGTCAATACGAAGAGAATCTCTCCTCCTCCCTACAAGCCTGCATTTCGGCTGTGGAGAAGCTGTCCGAGGATTTCCAGCAATTCAAAGAGGAGATGTCCTGTTGCCCACCTGTAAGGACCAATGTCTCAGCTATTAGGAGTGAGCGCTCCTCTGCCCAAGAGAAAGAATATAGAAGGTACACACCGCGAGGTGCCCTGTGGTTTTACTTATGTGATCATGGAGAGGACATGAGGAAATGGGATGGAAAACCTACCTCGGTCCTAAATGCACGGGTACGTGAGCTGCGAGGAAAAAACACCACAAAAGGGGATTCTACCAGGAAAAATGCCGCTCCGGTTTCCAAACAGAGTAGAAGGGCTGATCTTATTTCTGATCCTCTTGAAGGGACTTCTGAGCCAATTTTACGAGAAGTGAATACTGGATACTCTGACCAGAATTAGAGGGGCCCTGCCTCCAGCCAGGTGGAGGAAAGGGATAACCGGGTCTATTGGACTGTGTGGATTCGATGGCCTGGCACGTTAGACCCACAGGAGTATAAGGCTCTAGTAGACACCGGCGCACAGTGTACTTTAATGCCATCAAGTTATGAAGGGGCAGAACCCATTTCTATTTCTGGTGTGACAGGGGGATCCCAAGAGTTAACTGTATTGGAAGCTGAAGTAAGCCTAACTGGGAATGAATGGCAGAAACACCCCATTGTGACTGGTCCAGAGGCTCCGTGCATCCTTGGCATAGACTATCTCAGGAGAGGGTATTTTAAGGACCCAAAGGGGTATCGATGGGCTTTTGGTATAGCTGCCTTGGAGACGGAGGGCACGGAACAGCTGTCTACCCTGCCTGGTCTCTCTCAAGACCCTTCGATTGTGGGGTTGCTGAGGGTTGAAGAACAACAAGTACCAATTGCTACCACGACGGTGCACCGGCGGCAATATCGCACCAACCGAGACTCTCTGATTCCCATCCACAAGTTGATTCGCCAACTGGAGAGCCAAGGAGTGATCAGCAAAACTCGCTCACCTTTTAATAGTCCCATATGGCCCGTGCGAAAGTCTAATGGGGAGTGGAGACTAACAGTTGACTATCGCGGCCTGAATGAAGTTACGCCACCGCTGAGTGCTGCCGTTCCAGATATGCTAGAACTTCAATACGAACTAGAGTCAAAGGCAGCCAAGTGGTATGCTACAATTGACATTGCTAATGCGTTTTTCTCAATCCCTCTGGCAGCAGAGTGTCGTCCACAATTTGCCTTTACTTGGAGGGGTGTCCAGTACACTTGGAATCGACTGCCCCAGGGGTGGAAACACAGCCCCACCATTTGCCATGGACTAATCCAGACTGCACTGGAAAAAGGTGAAGCTCCGGAACACCTGCAATACATTGATGACATCATCGTATGGGGCAACACGGCAGAAGAAGTCTTTGAGAAAGGGAAGAAAATAATCCAAATCCTTCTGAAAGCCGGTTTTGCCATAAAAGAAGGTAAGGTCAAGGGACCTGCACGGGAGATCCAGTTTTTAGGAATAAAATGGCAAGATGGGCGTCGTCAGATCCCAATGGATGTGATTAACAAAATAGCAGCTATGTCTCCACCAACTAATAAAAAGGAAACACAGGCCTTCTTAGGTGTCGTGGGGTTTTGGAGAATGCATATTCCAAATTACAGTCTGATTGTAAGCCCTCTCTATCAAGTGACCCGAAAGAAGAATGATTTTCAGTGGGGCCCTGAGCAACAACAAGCCTTTGAACAAATTAAACGGGAGATTGTTCACGCAGTAGCCCTTGGACCAGTCCGGACAGGACAAGATGTTAAAAATGTGCTCTATACTGCAGCTGGGGAGAATGGCCCTACCTGGAGCCTCTGGCAGAAAGCACCTGGGGAGACCCGAGGCCGACCCCTGGGGTTTTGGAGTCGGGGATACAGAGGATCCGAGGCTCGCTATACTCCAACTGAAAAGGAGATATTGGCAGCATATGAAGGAGTTCAAGCTGCCTCAGAAGTTGTTGGTACTGAAACACAGCTCCTCTTAGCACCCCGACTGCCAGTGCTGGGCTGGATGTTCAAAGGGAGGGTCTCCTCTACACATCACGCGACTGATGCCACGTGGAGTAAGTGGATTGCACTGATCACACAACGGGCTCGCATAGGAAACCCCAGTCGCCCAGGAATTTTGGAAGTGATCACGGACTGGCCAGAAGGCAAAGATTTTGGAATGTCGCCAGAGGAGGAGGTGGCACGTGCTGAAGAGGCCCCGCTGTATAATAAACTGCCAGAAAATGAGAGGCAATATGCCCTGTTCACTGACGGATCCTGTCGCATCGTGGGAAAGCATCGGAGGTGGAAAGCTGCCGTATGGAGTCCTACACGACAAGTTGCAGAAACTGCTGAAGGAGAAGGTGAATCGAGTCAGTTTGCAGAGGTGAAAGCCATCCAGCTAGCATTAGATATTGCTGAAAGAGAAAAGTGGCCAGTGCTCTATCTCTATACTGACTCATGGATGGTGGCAAATGCCCTGTGGGGCTGGCTACAGCAATGGAAGCAGAGCAACTGGCAGCGCAGAGGTAAACCCATCTGGGCTGCCGCACTGTGGCAAGATATTGCATCCCGGCTAGAGAATCTGGTTGTAAAAGTACGTCACGTAGATGCTCACATACCCAAGAGTCGGGCCACTGAAGAACATCAAAACAACCAACAGGTGGATCAGGCTGCCAAGATTGAAGTGGCTCAGGTGGACCTGGACTGGCAACATAAGGGTGAGCTATTTATGGCTCGGTGGGCCCATGATGCTTCAGGCCATCAGGGAAGAGATGCAACATATAGATGGGCTCGTGACCGAGGGGTGGACTTGACCATGGACACTATTGCACAGGTTATCCATGAATGTGAAACATGTGCTGCAATTAAGCAAGCCAAGCGGTTAAAGCCCCTGTGGTATGGAGGGCGATGGCTGAAATATAAATATGGAGAAGCCTGGCAGATTGACTATATCACACTCCCACAAACTCGCCAAGGCAAGCGCTATGTGCTCACGATGGTGGAAGCAACCACTGGATGGCTGGAAACATATTCTGTGCCCCATGCCACCGCCCGGAACACTATCCTGGGCCTAGAAAAGCAAGTCTTGTGGCGACATGGCACCCCAGAACGAATTGAGTCAGACAACGGGACTCATTTCCGAAACAACCTCATAGACACCTGGGCCAAAGAGCATGGCATTGAGTGGGTGTATCATATCCCCTATCATGCACCAGCCTCTGGGAAAATTGAGCGATACAATGGACTGTTAAAGACTACATTGAGAGCAATGGGGGGTGGAACTTTCAAACATTGGGATACACATTTAGCAAAAGCCACCTGGTTAGTCAACACCAGAGGATCTGCCAATCGGGGTGGCCCTGCCCAGTCGGAATTTTTACATACTGTAGAAGGGGATAAAGTCCCTGTAGTGCACATAAAAAATATGTTAGGGAAGACAGTCTGGGTTACTCCTGCCTCAGGCAAAGGTAAACCCATTCGTGGGATTGCTTTTGCTCAAGGGCCTGGGTGCACTTGGTGGGTGATGCGAAAAGATGGGGAAGTCCGATGTGTGCCTCAAGGGGATTTAATTTTAGGTGAGAACAGCCAGAATTAAACTGTATATTAGTTGCTATATAACCCTGCTACTGTATATTATCCTTACTATAATTATGTGCTATATCCATAGTACTATAGTAAGAATCACTTAGATCAAGCAAGAAAAGAACTGTGATAAAACTGAGCAAAGCGCAGTAGTGATGGAACCAGAACTGACTCCAGCATGCAACAATCCAACGGTGCACACCATCCTCCTGCTGCGCCAAATGTCACCTGCTTGTCACACTGCACTGAAGCCCAATTCTGCTCTACCGACTGAGAGGACTTTGCACCATCCCTCCTGCCCAGAAAGACTGGTATGACAGATGGAGCCCAGAGTCGGAAACTAAATGAACTCAATGAACATTTTATGAACATGACCCATGAACTAAAGGAATGATATCTCTGTGTGTGTATACATATATATATATATCATTGCTCATATGTCTTAAAGGGATGGAAAAGTGATGATTGATCAGGATGTAACTAAAGGTATGGGAACTGTGCATGACGTCAATGGTATAGAATAAGGGGTGGATACTGTCCTGGTTTCAGCTGGGATAGAGTTAACTGTCTTCCTAGTAGCTGGTACAGTGCTATGTTTTGAGTTCAGAGCGAAGAATGTTGATAACACTGATGTTTTCAGTTGTTGCTCAGTAGTGTTTAGACTAATGTCAAGGATTTTTCAGCTTCTCATGCCCAGCCAGTGAGAAAGCTGGAGGGGCACAAGAAGTTGGCACAGGACACAGCCAGGGCACCTGACCCAAACTGGCCAACGGTGTATTCCATACCATGTGACGTCCCATCCAGTACAGAAACGGGGAAGTGGGGGGCAGGGATTCGCCGCTCGGGGGACTGGCTGGGTGTCGGTCGGCGGGTGGTGAGCAATTGCACTGCGTATCATTTGTACATTCCAATCCTTTCATTATTGCTGTTGTCATTTTATTAGTGTTATCATTATCATTATTAGTTTCTTCTTTTCTGTTCTATTAAACCGTTCTTATCTCAACCCACGGGTTTTGCTTCTTCTCCCGATTTTCTCCCCCATCCCACTGGGTGGGGGGGAGTGAGTGAGCGGCTGCGTGGTGTTTAGTTGCTGGCTGGGGTTAAACCACGACAACAAGTTATTCATTGTTCAGCAATTTAAAAGGTAAAATAAGACTGCATGGTCATCATCATATACAGTACATTAAGCCTTGAAGCTTAATATCATATATAATGCATGTTTCTTTCTGCATAATGAGATTGGGAAATCTAGCAGACAGCTTTTTTTCAACAGAAAGCTTCCAAAATTTAAAAAAAAACCCAAAACCCAGAATAAAGTGTTTGGGGAATTGCTTTGTTTAAATGCCTGTCAGTTAACCAGATTGGTCAGCTGAAATTAAAGCTTTGCAAGGTATCTTCTCAGAGGAGGACCCTGCCATCTCATCCCACATTGCTACAACTACTATCTATTGCAACTGCCAGGATGTACCTGGGTCTTGACATCTCCTTCTTGCTAGCAGAGCCGCAGTTTTCACAGCAACGGAATGTGCCTCTAAAACAAACTCGGAAGAACGTGAAGACTCTACATGGATGAGATTTGATCACCCTGTGTGGCATCACAGGTGGAGAAAAGTCAAGCTCAGAAAAACATGCTACACCTGCCCTCACTTCAACAGAGATCAGTCACCTCTGCCAGACTGAACTTTGATTTTGGTTGTGTGCTGATCCCCTACGTGCCCACCCGACCGTGACAGGATGGGGTCTTGCCTGCGTTAGGAAAATACTGTCCAAATTTGGATGCTGTCTTAACACAAGTATAATAAAAACAATATAACACAAGAGCAGGAGGCAAGGAGTGGTATGCCATCTAGTGTGCACTGTTCGGTTAATAAAAAGGGTATTTACTGCTCAGTTGAAGACATTACGTCTTGCTCTGTGAGGTTTAACAAGGCTGCCTTCGGTTTTTGCACAGTACTTAATGCTTAAATAACTTCTCAGGGCTGGGCACACCCTATGCCAGGCGGGATGTCTGTTTTAAACCCAGACACTTGGCTCTGGAGCACATGGGCTGCAAGGAGGAACTGTGCAGGCTGGTGTCGGCGGAGGGTTTGCTCCTCTATCCTCAGTGAGCAGCTGATTGCACCAGCAACAGAGAAATCAAGGCAAACCAATGCAGAACATTTGGTTTCCTCTGTCTTTGCCATGGAAAGGTCCACCATGAGTTTCCCTCTCCTCCAGTTCACGCTCAACCCTGTCCTGATCTAACCCCACCATTGCTCCAGCATCATTGTCAGGTCCTTACAGGGAAGGCGCCCATGGGTGCAAGACCTTTGGGTGCAGGGACAAGCTGGGTCCTCGGGGGTCTGGGTGCATATGGGCTCTACTGCACCTTGCACCAAATCCCACCAGGATGATGAGGCTGTCCTCATGGTGGGGGCAGAGAGGGGATGGAGGACACCCCAAAGCCCTCAGGAAAGTGAGGACCCCCTTGATGGTTTTGGGTGTCATGTCCAACCTGCCAGTGGGGCACAGGATGGGTGACCACCTCCTGGGGAAGGTGGAGAGGGAAAGTTGGGATTTGAGAGCCCACCCTGGCACGTGGCCAGGAATGGCCTTCTGGTGTGATGTGCTCTTGCATTTTATTTAAATCAGTAAGACGAGAGGACAGTTCAGAGCACTGGATTAATTCCACTTTCTCCCTCTCACTCTCTCTTTTTTTATTAGGAAAATAAAAGAGACTTTGAAATATTAAGAGAGAGTGGGATTAGAGCCCTCTCCTGCTACCCCAGTCTTTCCTCCCCTATTAATTTCCACTTGATTAGAATTCTTTTTGAAGTATTTAAATATGGACAATAGGAAAAAGGGAGGGTGAAGTTATTGAATATCAGTTAAACTGTATTAATATAAGCTCAGTTCCAGCTTTTATATAGATACTTCATATATATGTATAGTTTCCACTAGGAATAAAGTAGATCTATCCCTCCTCCCCTACCTAAAGTAATTATGATTTAAAAAAAAACTATAATGAAACTCTTAAACTTTAATAGCCCATTTATAAATCCCCAGCTTAAAATTTAAATGCTTTAAAAAAAGTTTGAGAACTGTAGAAATTTGATCCCCCCCCCCGCTTTTTTCTCTTTTTTTACATAAGAGACACTTTTATACCGTAAAACTTTTGAAGCCGCACAGCATTTCACGAACAGTCACCCCTGGCCTTGGTGGGAATTGGGGTGTTAAGGGGCCAGTAAGGAGGATGTAGGGCTTTCTGTGCTAGCGTGGGGAGGCGGTGGTACTCACCCCTGTGCCAGCGAGGTGGTCCTGGTGACCTCACCTAGGTCTGGAGAACAGCTAGAAGACAACTTCTCTCTTCGATGGCCAGCACCCAAATGCTTCGCCATTATACTGGTTGTGATACAGAGGCCCTGAGCTTTTATTTTCTTAGTGAAGAGTAAATCTGGGATTGCTGATGGATGGTCTGGGGTTCCTGCGACAGACAGCGCTGGGTGTCCATGTCATGGTCATTTTGCACCTCCTGACTCATCACCTGCTGGGAGCCGAGCCGTTCTTTGGGGTTTTATTTATAAATCGTTACTTTTATAAACCAGATTCAGATATCTCCATCCAGATTCATAAATCCTCTGAGCTAACCTAAGAACTGCAGTTTGATTTACAAACCATGACTTTTCACATCAGATTTAACTCTTTGACTGACTTCCCAAACATTTGATTGTCTTAGAAGTCAGGAAACAGATTTACAAATCCTAGAACATAATCACAAGTCATGCCAATAAGTTCTAAGCAAAAAAAAAAAAAAAAAAAAAGGTGTTTGTTTACAAATCTTCTCTTTGCATTAGGAATACAAGAGACTGATTTATAGCCCAGCACTCTGAGGTCCTGTCACTGTTATGATCGGCTGTATGGATCCAGCCCTTCCATTTGAATGCAAAACTCCAATCTGTAAATCTCAGTTGGCTTTTCTAGCTCTGACTGAGCCTAACCTCTAGCTAGGCTGTAGGATACAACAGGAGCTGACATGAGTCCCACCATTATCACCAACCTCTATGCCCAAGAGATGACTACAAAATGACCATTGCTGCCACCCATAAGAGCACACCACCAACTATTCCAGGAGGAGGGACATGATTACTGTGGCTGCAATGGAAACCTTTTTAAACTTAAGATGCTTAGCAAGAGGAAGGCAGTTACTCAAGGAGGGGAATGGTTTTAGGAACATGCGTTCCCCTCTCCAACGGGTTATGGCACATCCTCAGAAGTGCTGTGGTTCACATCCTTCCTCTCTATGCTGCAGCACTCCTCTATCCCATCTCCTGGGACAGGCTTAGTTAGCACCAAAGTAATCACAACTCATAGTCTCGTGTTCTTATAAATGCATTGGAAACAGTGCAACTGATATATTTTTGTGGTGCCTCCATTGTGGCTTGATGGGCCCTGTTTGAAGGGGAAAGAAAAGGAATTTTATATCTACCTGTGGATAATTTGTTATACAGAATTTTCAAAGCATCATGTCATTTCTCTGAGGTGATGGACCTCTGCACCAGATTCAACAAATAAACACTCCGTAATTTAGCTGTTTCCCTCGCAAATTGTTGTTAATGATGCAAACTCCCATTTTCTGTAATGTTCTGGAGAGACTTAGAGTTAAAAATAACTTGTCCGCAACTTCTAATGTTAAAATGTGCAAAAGCATCTTCAGAATTCAATGATTACTTTTTTTTATTTTACTCCTTCGTCTTCCAGATATACATCATAAAGCAACAACTGGCACTAATTCATTTTCCCCTTTGCAATCACCTTTCAAGGAAAAAAGCAGCAAGGGTTTTCTACCAGGTGTAAACATGAGGAATAAAAGGCCAGATAACAAAGAAGATTTCATGGAAACTCACAGATATGGGCATCCAAGTGTAAGGTCTGCAACTAAATGATGGGCAGTAATTTTCAGATGACATTTTGAAAATAGAAAGCTGAAAAATGCAGCCTCAGAGTCAATTTGGGGGCAGGAACATGAGAATCTAGAGGACATCAGTGGAAGAGGCACACATCACCAGAAAGCTTGGTCTTGTTTATTAGAAAGAAACAATCGATTTAAGGAATAACCCACTTCCACCACCACCACCCTTCAGTCTCCTGAGGTAGGTCTTCACTGAAGGGAGGGTTTACTCCATGGGTGCAGATTTTCATCTCTTGTCCTATTTTTTGTGCTGGCTGGCCTACAAGCTGGGGCTATCTTACAGATGCTGGTGGCACTTGGATTGCAAAGCAATGCCAAGATCCTCCTCACCTGCTCTTTGAACTGGACTTTACATCTTTTGTTCATTCCCTTCCTGGCATCAGATTAATAAAGGGTCCTTTCCTAATTAAAAAACACTTGGCATTCACAGTGCCCTGGCCTAAGCCTTGCCTAGATGCAAGGAGAAAGAGTCAGTCCCTTGGAGTCCAGCTTCCTTCCTCACACCAAGATGCCCAAGAAAATGCCATTTCCATTTCCGTCCCCCAGAGACGACCTCTGTCTAATATTATTATACTTTCTCCACCCACCTCTTCCACCATGTGCCCTCAGGAGCTAGTAATAATAATATTGCAAACCCTGTAATAAATATTGTGATCACTGCCTAACAGGCAGTCTAAAAAGGCTGAAGATAAATAAATAAAGAAAGAAAGAATTTTCCCATTTATCTGTGAGTGTGAGAGAGGGAGAGAGAAAAGAGTTAGCTATTAAAGATCTCGCATAGCCACAGGCAAATTCTAGCATCGTCTCCTTGCAGAGACCTTTTTTTTAAAGCAGAGATTACTCTGGCGGTTCAAGGTGCTATCAAGCTCTAACCAGGGACAATTACAAGGCTCCAGTTGGAGCGTCTGAGACGATTCTTACGTCTGATAAGGTTGAAGGAGAATAATGGAAGGAGGGAAGTGATAATGGACTGCTGAATGGGTGGGTTGAGGTATCATTGCCATAGAGCCTGGAGACAGAAGCAGCTGCTGATGCAGAGAAGGTTTGTTTTTTACCCTTTTTTCCCCCATTTTGTTGCATAAGAAAAAAAAAAATCTCTGAACATACACTTCAGAATGATTTTTTTTCTTTCTAGCTCCAAGCAATACTAGAAATACCACTCACCAACACTTTTTATGCCATAAGAGCATTCATAAAACAGGCCTGTGTGCCTTGCCTCACTCTGTTCAAGAAGTTTGGAAACCATCTTTTCTGTTCTCTGCCCATCACCAGTTTACTGAGGACCAGGCTGGACCCTGTGGCTGCTCTCAAAGCACCTAAGGAATGACCAGCTCAACACCCTGTGCCTCACAAGGTGAGCTAAGCCAGGGAGCCAGGGGGTGTCTACCCCAGTGCAGATGCGAGAGAGGAGCAATCTCTGCTTTCAGGTCCTGGGGTCTTCCAGCTGGCACTGGTCCTCCATGTTTTCTTGGGGGCTGTGATCCTAAAAGCAGGACATGCTTTCCTGATGGCCTGGGAGCAAAGAACGAAAGCTGTCTGGCTTGCTCTTCTCCATCATTCAAATGGAGACCAACCACCCAGCAAATCCAGTCACCAGTAAGGGATGAACACCACCACTGGGCTGCCTCGCACACCCCACAGAGTGGTCTGAACCCTGCCTGAACCCTCCCTTCCACTCCCTTGCTGGCCAGTTCTCACCAACTTGTGGGCCATGACTTGGTCTTCATAAAACTAGTATTGCTGGTAGACCACAGAGAGCATTGATAGAGCTTTCATTATATTTTTTGCTGAGATTCCTTTTCCTGGGCCAGATTTTAGCTGATAATGAATTTGGTGCATTTAAATATCCAATAAACAAACAAAGTCTATTGTTTTTCTCCTTTGATTATGAGACTCTTCTCTTTGGCAGATGCTTTTATCTCTGTCTTTCCTTTTTGGAAGTATAAAATTAGATCAGGATTTGATTTTTCTTCTTTTATCAAGGCAAGGCAGAGTTGCCTCTGTCTTTTCCTCTGTACCACGAAAGGCCAGCAAGTACCATCAAAAATCCCTCTTCAGGAAAGAGGGATTTCAGAAATAAAAACAAATGCAATCTTTCCTAGATTGGAGCTCCAAAAACCCCTCTGACATACACAAATGTGGAGGTCCTTGTAAAAAGAACACATACACAATGCATTTTTGTTTGGCCCAAGAAAAGATACTTGCAGTTTCCTGAGAGTTGGACAAATCCTGGCCGGTGGGGTGGAAGAGATCCAGACGGCATCCAAGGGAGCCTTGTGAGGGGTGGAGAGTGAATCACAAAAACAGGCAGTCATTTGCAACTATGTCTTGACCAAAACTTGCAGAGAGGTGATGCTAGACACATACCAAACCCCCAAACCATGTCATTTGCATTAGGGAAATCACAGCACTGCTTTTGGGGTGGGATTTCTCTCACCTGCCTTTGAATACTGACAGTGTCAATAGCTGAGCTGAGGGGTCCAAACTCATGTTCCAGCCCAGGGAGATGAACATACCTTCATGGAGTACAGTTCGTCCAACCATCCTGAGATGGGATGGACTGTGGTCCAGAAATGTCCATTTCTCTCTGTAGGCAAAGAGTTCAGGTGTAAACAAGTACACCCTGTTCACCTCTAAAGGCAATGAGATAACTCCACATTTGAAATATAATTCACTTGCCTCCTAGGTTTTAAACCAGTAGAGATCTGGGTTTTTAAGCAGGTCTTCTGCATCAGATGGTGTTGAGTCTGGTGCATTCACCTGACTCCAGGATCTGCGGCTTTAAGGAAGATAGGACAGGTTGTGAGAAGAATGAGAGATGATAACACTATGAACTTCACAAACCGACTCGTGTCTGTGTCATGCAAGACCCCTCTCTCTTTTGTCCCATGTGCTCTGATCATACCTCATCAGGTGATAGCGATTCAGCATGTCAGGGGATTGCTTACCCTTGTAGGTCTTCAGCTCTCTTCTCCCCAAACACTTGGGACTGCAGGCATCAGAGGGGACAATTACCGGGGTTAATGGACCAGGGATACCTGCAGCGTCATTCAACAGAGACACCAGTGCTCTCAGTGTGTCATTGCAGGGCCGGAGATCTTCGGATAGATCTACCCAGAGGGACAGTGTGTGTTCCTGCATGCAGAGCCACCACCACCCCTGCTCCCTGCTTGGTTCCCTTTTTACCACCTTTTTGTGGGACATGGAGGGGACTGAGAGCTGGGTCTTGCACATGGGTCCAGAAGCAGGATAGCACTGGGGGGAGCTGGAAAGAAGACATGAGCATGAAATGCACCTAGAGAAGACTAGGCACTCACGGCGTGTCTTTGCAGAAGGCAATGTGCTAAGGCATGTACATTTCCATTTCTTAATTAAAACAAAAAGAAGAAAAAGTAGAAAAAGCTGGTGTCAACTGCAACGCTTGAAGATATTTGGTGTTTCCTTCCTTGCTACTTCAATTTACTCTTCCTCCATGCCAAGTTCCCTACCTTGAGCCTTTGGGTGAGCTGAGAGCACAGAACTCAATGATTGAAAGAGCCATGAATTTCTGTATGAGCTTCACACAAGCCTTCCTGCTCTTCTCCAGCATACACCTTTTCAGAGAAACTGGCAGGAGAAAATGCCTTTCTGCTCTCTGTCATTGTAATGGACTAAAATAAAGGAGCTGCTGTGTGATGCCAGGAGAAAGGAGATGTTATCTGTCCAGGTTATACCCTGGATACTAAATCCAAATGCATTTCAACCAAGATCAGTTGCTTAAAAAAAAAAAAAAGAAAGAAAGAAGAAAAAGTTGATTTTCTTTCCAGCTCTTGGAAGTGAATCTATTTGGTGTCAGGCTGAAAGAAGACAGCGTGTAAGTAACTGAGAAAGTGTTTACTCAGTGAATTAGTTCAGCTTTCATTGTGCACAGAGGATTATGGCCTCAGCAGTGGATGAGCTCCATTTCAGGCTGGAGTGGCTCACTTAGCTACCTCCAGGGCAGGACTAATTATCATAGGACTTAGGCCATTAAAGGGCTTTAACTACCAGTGCTCGCTCTCAGGTCTGGATTAACTGTTTGCCTAGAGCAAACTGCCTAGATAACCATTCAACCTAATGGCCTGCTTTGATTTCTCTGCCCCCTCTGCCCACCCCTTTCGCCTTTAAAATTTACATTATTGGCAGACCTGGAACAATAGGTAAGAATATTAATACCATTGCTGCAAAATGTCAAAGGGGTTTTGTTACAGATTTTTTTTTTTTCTCTTTTCCTTTACCACTGCTAAGGCAATTTTAGGAAGTACTATCTTGCATGGCAGAGAGCCCTTACCTGACTCAGGTGGATTAAGAGGGGCTGCTCAAAAGGCACGAGCACCAAAGGAAAATACCAAAATGCCCACAGAGCCCAGCTCTGTCTTACTCTGTTGTCTACATGACAATAATTGTGGCAGAAGGTACTCTGCATAGAAATAGCCAAAGACTATTATGCCCCAGCGTGCTAAATAGCCAAGATGAGAGCAGAGTTATTATCCTACTTCTCAGAAGAAGAGCTGGGGTACAGAAAGTTTAAATGTTTTGCCCAAGGTAACAGACGGAGAATGTGGCAGTGGCTGGTCTGCTCCTTATCATTAAAAATATATTTGAAAAATTATCTAGTGATCCTTCTTTAACACCAGTCTTCTCAGCTTTTCTGGCAGCATATCAGCACATCTGGGTAGTTTTCAGGCTGGAAAGGGGTGACTGAATGAGGTACAACTCAAGACTATAAAATCAGATGCAGCTTGGACAGCCAGCTTGTTCTAGTACAAGGGAGGGCATCAAAGGAATCTAGCAGGTGGCACACTGGAAACAAAATAGGTAGTTCTTCACACCACAGAGCTGGGCAGCACCTTGTTTGTGCTGAAGGTATGTGGGTTCAGAGTCGTGGAGGAAAAGTTCCTTTTAAAAGAACTTGTACAGAAGTGTAGAGCGGGTGGACTTCTGGTCTGCTCCTCTGTTCACGCTTGTAGCCATAAGGCTGCAGAGGTGATCTCCTTCATGCTGACCAACACTGCCTTGCTGTTGTCTTCTACTCTGCCATGTCTGTGTCCCCTCAGTACAATACTTTGGGTACCAGGGAGACCAGTCCATAGGAGTTCTTGGCACCATCTGAAGATGGAAATATTGGCAATGACCTCATACGTCTTCATCCCTAGAGTAGCAACCTTAAGACAGTTTTTCCTCTCCACCTTCCAGTTTTACACGGTGAAGAAAATACTGTTTAATGCCAGTCCCTACATTGAGTACGCATGGCCCAATATGGCAACCATTTACTGGCACAGATGGCTTTATTCATGTAACTCAGGCATTTTGGAAAGAGCATTTGTCCAGTTAAAGCCTATAAAATCCATGACAGCACAGATTAAAAGCTGGAATGTGTATTTGTACTCCTCCATGTACTTACATCCTTCACAAACAGATAAATAAAATAAATATTTGTGCAAAACAATATATAAAAATCAGTTTGATTTTTGTGGCACTTCTCTTCCCGTTGTCACCAAATTAACAGAGTGCAGCTCAGAAACATGCTGTGTACACAGTGGAAGACAGCCCTGACCCAACCAGACAATGGTTTTAGATGGGTGGTAGATGCTCAGCTTCACATATTCATAGCCTTCTCAAACTCAGGAAGGTTATGTGTGTGTAAGGTTAAACACATGCTCAAAAAGCCAAGATAGATGTATAACAAAGCCCCCAAAAAGATGCTTGGGTCAGCAACAGGGCACAGCCTGCATAGATTAAACCAACTCAGGTTATCTGAATAAAGTCAAGCTCCTGCAATCAGGTCTTGCTGATGACATTGCCTTGAACCCTACCAAAGCCCTGGGACTGGCTCTGGTACGTGCCTGTGCTGGAGCCTGCATCCTCAACAGGGACCCTGCATTGCTTCTCATTCCTGGCATGCTGGGAGCACACAGCATTTGAAAGCAGTGCCTGTCCAGCAAAGGGTGTTTCTTCCTCCTTTGATGCTTTTCCCCGCTGCTTTGTTCACAACCTTTCTTGGCTAACTAGATTCTGCATTTTATAGCCCAGCTGACAGATTTCACAGCATTTTTCAGAGCTCTGAAGTCTCTTGCAGGTGGTTGAAACATGCCAAAATCGTGTTCTGCTGCTTCGTCTATATGGAAATTGTCTAATTTCTGCCTTCCTCTGATCTCTTACTCTGAGGATAATGGGGTTTAGTAGTTTCCCTTCTTGCCCCTGCTGCAGGTGTGAACCAGAATACAAGACAAACTGCTTACTGGAGTGCAAGTTATTTGTTGTCTGCAGATGAATGGAGCTGGTTTTCATTTCCTGTGATTCTGAGTATTAAACTCCTTCCCCTTGTCATTTACCCATTGCTTGACATCTTCTACTTTCAACTCATTCGTTCCTCATCGCATCTGAAAGCCATCACATTGAGGCCGATCAAGAAAAAAATAACTGCAGCAACTCACTAAGAAAAAAAGAGGCACATAATTGTGAAACAGTAAGCAGGTACCTTTGAAGAAAAGGCATTTTTCAGAGGAAAAGTAGACCATCTGAGGATTTCCTCTCTTGGTACCAAGGGTGCTCCAAGCCTGGCTGAAACATCTGCCTATGAAATCTATCAAGAAAGCCCCCAAAATAAAAATCAGAACTGGAATAATCTAGGAGCAAGCGAATCTGCTGTGTCCTCAACAGGACAGCTGAAGACTGTGCACTTTCGGAGGCAGCGACTGTCTCTTACTGTGTGCTTGCTCAGCACAGTGAGACCCTGACCTGCTTTGTAGCAGACGGGGATAACTGCAGTGAGACAAGAACCCCAGAGCTAAGGCCAGACAGGCAAAGCATGTTCTGGTGCCTCCTCTTATTTATCAAATGCAGGTTTCCCACCTTCCAGTGAAACTGCAATTAACTTGTAAATGCATGCTACAAAATTAATTTTCCACCAGCTGCTGTTCTGCAGCTAAGAGGAAATAAGTCAATGAAACACCAACATGAACTCTGATATAGTCCTCACAACAAGTTCTGCCCTGATACAGAAAACCCTATGAAATTATTAAGCCCAGCCCATCTTACACAGAGAGAGCCCAAGGACTAAAGGGGTTGTAAGCCCACTTGGAGATACTCCATCCAAAACACTCCTGCCTCTAACACAAGCAACATCGACAGGAAACAGCAGGCTGAACTCTACAGCCAGGTCAGCTGTTGTGCAGCACTGTGTTGAGTTTGAACTGAAACAGCATGAGAAAACTCAGGTGTATGTCCATATTCTGAGAAAGCGGTCCTCATTTTGGAGAGATAACCAACTCTCCATAGTCAGGTGCACTTGACTCCTACCCCCAAGCTTGTGCTAGGTCTCTTCATCCTACATTTGGAGACTAGACAGGCAAATAGTCTTGACAAGTGTCCCACTTACCCTGAAGACAAAAGTATATGCCTACAGTGCAGCAAAAGAAGGTCCACCAAACAGTTTGAGTAATATGCTACAAAGGCTGTGGATTGGGACATATTTGCTCTTTTTCCCCCATGGTATTTTTCACATTTCAGCAGGATGCCCCATCCTTTTGCTACCATCCAGGTCTGTCCTTGTCATCTGAGCTGGGGTGATGGCTGTAGCTACAGCTAATACCTGCCTGCAGTGGCCTGCTCTGAACCACCGTGACATCCTGATCAAACACCAAGCCCTCCTGGCTGTCATGGGGTATCCTTAGCCCAGACCCAGATTTTATTCCCCCATATAAATATAAATAAATTTTATTTATTTTTAAAATTAAAAAAAATTATTTTATTTCCACTCTTGGTGACCACAAGGATGCACGTTGTTCCTATCTTTCAGCAGGACTTTCATATTACAGCTCCAGAATCTCACTGAATTAAAGGTGTTCTTGCATGTCCATTCTGGGATTTCTTGCAATGGGATCCATTAGATCCCTAACACACCCCAGTGCTGCAGTCAAAAGGCTAGGCAACGTGAATGATGGCTCTGATTGACTGGGACCACGAGGTCTTTGCGGGTTTATACACGCTCCTCTATGGTAGAAGATAACAAGTTTGCCACCATGTACTGTGAACAGGCACGGTTCTTGATGGCAAGTGAGAAAAGTTCATGCTGCAGATGCAGAAGACTTTAGTCGTGGTGAAAAGTAGCTGAATACATCATCCGCTTGGAGATGGGTTTTTCTGAAGGCTGGCTCTACAGAAGACAGCTGTGCTGAGAAACAGAGAAAAGACACTCGAAAGAAAGAGCAAAATTAGCTGGGAACTGAAAACATCTGCTCTAGAAAAAAGGAATAACCCATTCCCCCCACATACAATAGCAAGTTATGGGAGAACAGCTAATCTTGTAGCATAGGCACAGAACTCAGTGCTGGGAGGAGATAACAAAGACCAGGGGCTCTTGTGTTACAGGTCAGCTGCTGGCCCCCAGCCTTACATCTTCTCAGCAGACACAACAGGCATTGTCACACAATGTCACTATGCCTGTGAGAGATAAGCTCCTGGACGAAAAACAGCTGGCTGAAGCTCAAACCAGGCAAGATGGAAATGATGCTTCTAGGAAAAAAAGAAGTGATTCAGGAATTTTCTAAGAGAATGCTGATGCTCTCTTCCCCCTCGCACAGGGAGAAGAACACCAGCCCAATGGACTGGGGCTGCACTTACTCCTTAAGGCTCAGCCTTTGCTAGTCATGAGCAACCTCTGGGCACCTAGGTCACTCTCCTGCTTTCCCCTTTCTTTCTGTGAACCTGGCGAGGCACAGGACTTCATCAAGCCAGGTCTAAAATGCCTATTCTCCAAGATAAGGCTGGCATCACCAGATCAAGGTGAGTTGAAAAGAACAGAGGATGCCAACAAATTGGAGCAGGTTTTCTCTCCTTACCCAGTCACAAACCTGCTTTGGTGGCACATCATTTTCTATACAAATAGAAGGGCCAGGGAGCAATGAGGGTGATGGGTGGAATAGCAGGAATATTTGGAAATTCAAGGAAGGAGTTGTTCCATTTGTTTTGATCCATGAGCTGTTAAGTTCTTATGAGCATTATCAACATGGGAGGGAGTTATTTCCCACATGGAGGAATTAATGAATTGTTTTCCTTTGGGCATAAACTCTTCCATCCCTTCCACAATGACCATGTGTCCCAAAATAACCTCCCGCTCTACTCCCCAGTTTTCTTCTCTCTGCTTCATATGCTTCCTTTGGAAACCAAGTAAAAGTGAAGAGGCACAAGCTGACTATCAAATAACCTACTTGCCAAGGTGATGTATAGCCGGATAAGTAGTGGGGAAGTCATCTCTTGAGTTAACTCTTGCATCTAGAGTTAATTTAGTTGACCCATCACCCACTGATTAAAGCAGTCACCTGGAACAAGGCAATTCTTTCTGTGTGGAATGGATTCGTCAGTTGAACTTGAATTTCCTCCCTCCTACATGGTTGCCTCTTCCTTCATATGTGTGCCTTTTCTGAGACATGTAGATTCTCTTCTGAGGAAGAATTTGCAAGGTCTCTGTCTCATGCCAATGTGGAATAAAGGCCAAAGCCACAGAACTCCTCATGAAACAGAATTTGTGTTTTCTATCGAGCTTGCATAGAGTAAAGGGCAAGAAGTCTCCTCATTGGCAGCGCCACAATACCTGCCTCCAAGGACACTTTCCTCCTAATCCCCAGTAACAGGAAGATTTTTGTGCCCTGAAGCGTGAAGGTTTATGTCTCTTCCACAGCGCTGGATGTTTTGTTTAAAATTCAGAGCATTATAACTTCTAAAATAGCATCTGCATTCCCTTCCTGTGGATGCTTTAGCAGCTGAGATCTGCTGACTTGGGTCTTTCGGCAGTAACGCTTTTCACAATGGTGCAAGGAAATACAGCGGGGTGTCAGAGCTCAAAGGGTAGTAGCAGGAGTGCTTATGTCTCCTTCCGGTGGGATCAGGGAGGAGGAGGAGGCTGAGTGACTGGGTCACCAGAGCACTTGTCAGCCGTTCCCATCCCTTCTCTAGGACATGTCATGTTCACACAAGGAAGCCCTCAGACCTGCTTATGGTGTCCTCATCAATAGACCAGATGGTTGAGCATCTGCTTATTCACTGTGTCCAATGAATAACCTTTTAATTTAATATCTGCTCTCCTGAGATGTGTAAGCCTCTAACAGGCTTAGAGGTTGTCATAACCAGTCATGGTGGGAATGGAGAAAGACAGTTTGACCTCATGTTCCTAAGTAAGACTGGCGGTTGGACATCCCTCCTTCCTTGGCTGGACGTGAGCCACATTGTTAGAATGGCACCAGCAAATACTGGCCAGGGGGGACCTGCACTCTGAAAGGAAAACTGCCGCTCAGTGGCCTGCTCTGGACTCTTGGAAAGTACTTTTAGCACTTGTGATTTCCTACACATTTCCTTCCGCTGATCAACAAAGTTCCCAGAGTCTTGTTCTGCCTGTCCCTGATTCGATGTTCCTTGCAATTGCTGTGTCCTTCAACGGAGTCAGCAGCAGGTGGACCTGGGACAGTTTCCAAAAGGTGGGCTGCCAACCACTTTGCCTGTTAAAGTTTGACATCTAGCTTGCACGACCCTCTCCCTCCTGTTATGCTGTGTGCATTCTACATCTTGGTAGCGCACAAAGAAAATTCAAGTGTTTTACAGGAAAATAAATGTGCTATCATGGATATGTATAAAATTGTCCAGGTCTGTGTGGAGAAACTGTGTGTTTCCTCCTCTTTGGACTTGCTCCTTCCTCCTCTTAACACGTGGAACAAATGTCTCCTTTGGACCATGATGGGGTAACTTGGAGAGGTCGGCAGAATTGCTGCAGACGGACCCTGGGCTGGTTTTATTTTTCTATTGAACCTTGATGGAAACGCATGCACAGCAAGTCAGGGCCTGTCCCTTTTCCTTTCTCCTTTCTCTCTCTCTCTCTCTCTCTCTTTTTTTTATTTCTTCCAGGAGTGCTGATGATAAGAAAAGCAATGTCTAAATCTTCTTAATGGTGTTTATGCAAGCAGTTTTGCTTAGCTGCAGTCCCTGCCACCCCCTCCCCCGTCCACCCTCCCCTCCCATCTTCCTGCTAATATCGCTGCTTCATTCCTTTCCCTGTTGGCTATTACTATGGACTACAGCGAATCTAAAACTAAATAATCCCCTTAGTGTCAAGTTTTCTGGGCTGAGCAAATAAATCTAACCAAATGCATTATCTAGGTAGAGGAGGCTGTTGTAAGGGGGAAAAAAGATAAAAGCTATTTTACTTTAAGGCAAAGAGTAAAACCATCATTTTTCATTCGCATTGTACTTTTAAAGGTTTTTTATTATTATTTTATTTTAACTTTACTGCTCAATCCTTTTCTTTTTCCATTGTAATTAAAAAAAAATAAAATGCAGCAAAGCTTCTGAATTTGAGCATTAAAGAGAGGGAGAAAGACCCCAGATAAGGTGCCATCCAAATCCCCCTCTCAGACGGGTAATTCTGATCAGGCAGTAAAGCGGTCTAAATAAATAAACCCTTCCCCACTTCCCCTTCCCTGGGGGAAGGGGGACGAAGGATATTAGAAAACTCATTTACAGGAGGAAGAGCACATGGAAGATCTGCATGTTGCAGGATGAGGCGGAGAGGTCTGTGGTGGTTTTGCCCTGCCTCAAGTTCACAAGTCGGTGGCTCACAGGAGCGGGACCATAGCTGTCTGTGTGTGTAGTGGCAAAGAAGTCCAATTTTTGGGATGGTTCAGCCTGTGTTTGGAGGCAGAGCTAACCAAAACCTGGGGACAAAGTGCTTCAGATCTGGAGAACTGTGTGCTTAACTCCCATTTTCATCTGACGGGTATTTGAAAGCACAAGCAAAACCACTCAGCTATTAGCCAGCTATTCTCTTCTGCAAATCCAGGGCCAGCATCAGCCAAAGGAGCTCCCTTGGATTTGCACCAGCCAAAAATCTGGCCGACATTGTCCGTAGCTTCTGGCATTCACATGTGAACCAGTTTTGGTCAGGCTCACCAGCCTTCCCTCTTTCCTGATATCTATACCACATGTGGTCTGGAGAATGGGTGGAAGCATCCTCCACCCAGCAATCCCTCTAGACACCAGCCTCATGAATTGTTCGCATGCATAAACAGCATAAATGACCCAATACCGGCACCGTTTATCTGAATTCGTTCTCTCCCATATTGGTTCTTTTCAAATGCAGACCAGATTAAGAAGATGCCTGGCGTGGCTTTTGCAAAATCAGAACCTGACTCACACATTTCTGTAAAATAAAAGCTCTCGCATTTTGGCCTATATAAGTGAAAAACCAAACAGGTTGCTGATTTTGGATACACACTCTTGGGAAAGATCGAACTGTTGGAGCTAGATGCCCTAATAGTGTGAGGTGCTGCTCTTTTCACATATGTCCCCCTGGCCAAAGTCTGCCCTCTCCAGCTCAATGCTTTTTTTCCACTTGAACTTCAGTTTTAGAATAATTAAATCAACAACTTTTTCTCTGCATTTGGTTTAATCCCTTTGTATATGATGTTTTGCGTTCCCCATCTCTGTAAGCCAGCCTGCTGAGGATATCTGCTCTTAAGATCCATTAATTTTTAAATTTTTCCTGGTTTAGGTGGACAGATATTACTCCTTGAAACAGATCCCTTGTCTCTTTCTTTTCCCTTTTTTTGATTAAACAACGCTTATAATTTTTTAGACGCCTCTAGTTTAGAGATAAAAATCCAGGAAGAAGAATAGAGGGTTTGTTCTATCAGTTCTTTCTATAAATCTTTGCAAAAGAAATAAAATCTCAGGCACTGCTTATGCTGAAAAAAACAGTAAAGACCACTCCAATGTATTTTGGGGATCAGGATCTGCAATGGACGTCACAAGTAATCACAGGCCAGCTCTTGACCTGCTCTCGGTCTGCATAGCAAGGACACCAGATGTGGACCAGGCTTAATCAATTTGCAATACAATAGTGCAAGCCTCTTGCTCATTTTAATTTAACACTCTTTTAAACATCTGCACAAAACTGCCTGCTTGGCTATGGATGGACTCCAAAAGCTGAGGAAGAGGAAGAACTGCAATCTTTGATAAACAAGCTGAAGTATATTAACTGAGAAGATCACACTGGATTACCCATGTGCCCTAAGATATTCTGCAACTTCTTCCATGGTCTTATGGCATAACCCAGCACTGCTGCCTCCTGGAAAAACTCCACATGCAATTAAATTCATGTGCACATTATTTTCTGTAAAATCTGGCTTCAATTTCTGCTAGTATTAACAGTCATTTCTGGGACCTAGAGGAATGTCAAGTGTGCTCCAGTAAGTTCCTGCTGATCCGCAAAGTCCTAGTAAGTGTGTGCTGATACACACTGAGCTTCCTGCATTGCCAGAAGGTACTTCCATATTAAAAACTCTTGTAGAGTGGCCTGCTATGAAAACAGGCTTGTCCACTCCTCATATTAGTGTTTTGCCTGGAGTGTCCTCCTATACAAATGATTGTATCTCAGGAGCACCCCTATGAAATAAGCAATGACTTCTAAAATAAAGTTTTGGTGGTGGTTTTTACTCACTCCACTTGCAGCTCTATTTTTTCTGTGCAAACAGGAATGACTGACATCCATTGTCTGTGAGATCTGTCCACTCCTGAAAAGGCGATTTTAATCAAAATAATTTGCCACTCCCATTGTCCATAGTTGCCCCCCTCCTACTTTGGAGAACCTCAGGCCCCTGCTGGTCATCCTGAAGGCATGGCACCACATGCAAGACAGGGCTGCTCTTGCTTTATCTACCACCTGGACAGCAGTGCTCCATCACAGGGCTTCCTAAATTTCTTTTTAACAGTGCCTTCCCCTCTGAGTTCAATGTTTTGGCCTCTGTCACAGTGTTTGACCACCCCAAGTGTGGAGATTTTTTTTTCTTATGTCCAGTTGAATTTCCCCTTCTTGTAAGTTGTGTCTGTCAACTCTTGCCCCTTGGCTGTGTGACTTTGGGGACTGGTCCCATCTTCTCCATAAAACCCCCTTAGGCAGTGCAAGATAGTAACTAGACCCACCTCTTCTCCGTATTGAGCAAACCCAGCTCCCAGCCGCTGCTCAAACATCACGCGCTCCGAAGCCCTTTGTTGGCTCTGCCAGGCTCTCTAGTTTTCCAGGCTCTTGTTTGTACAAGGGGGGAGCCCAACACAGTCCACAGCACACAAAAAATAATTTCCCTTGCCCTGGTGACTCTGCCGCTGCTGCTGCTGCTGCTGCAATCACCATGCAGTTGGACTTCATCTCTCAAGGGCACACAGCTGACTCATGTTCAACTTGATGTTCCTCAGAACCCCCAATCCTTCTCTACAGACCTCTTCCAGAGTGCTGTGGATGGGAGAGCAGCACGTCCCATCCAGTCCTTGGTGTGCAAACTTTCCTTTGCCAATAAGACAACCTGCCCAGGGGCCTTCAGCCCCAGTGGAACACTTCATCTTTTGCTCTCTCACTAGGCTGCCACCTTCCTCCTAAGCAGAGAATGACAGTTGCTTTCCACCATTTGCCCAAGCATCTGCTTGCGGTTTAAGGAGTTGTTTAGCAGAACATCACATCTCACAGAAATATATGTTTTACAGAGGGTTTCTGTGCCCATCTTGGGACTTAGAGTTATCTTGATGCTCTCCTGTTCTTGCCTGATGTTCTGTCATTCACTTCCTCTGCCTCTTCCTGTTTTATATAAGGCTGAATCACCACTGTCTACTGGGCTGCTCTGGCAGATGACTGGTCCTGGGTTGGGGCCAGGGGCATGGAGCCGGGATGGATTGAGCCTGTTGTATGAGGTATGGGATTTCTGGGCCCAGGCCTGGAGAGTTTGGGAGGAGGAGTAGGACCAGGAGCCAAGCAGAGACAAGATAGCTCCTGGGACATGAGGCAGCAAGAGCAGGGAGCAGAATTTGCTGTGGGTATTTCTTAACAGTGGGTTTGGTTGAACCAGACCAGGCTGCCTTCCAGCATTATCGTATCTCTTCACCAAACAACTCCTTGGTGCCACAGCTAGCAACACTAACTAGCTCCTCAAAGCTAGAAAAGAGGTCTGCCCTTCTGCATGGGAACACCCTTCTGCAGTTTCACTGCCCTTTTGCCCTCTCATGGCCCAGTAACAAGCAGCTGGAAGTGATACAGCTTTTTGAAATGCCACCATCAGCCTATGCTAATTGTTTTTACATTTGAGGGGCGGTGTTTCTTTTGGTCCACACGAAAGAGCAGAAGTGATTTGTCCAGATCCATCTGGTTATGAGTACCAAAGGTCCCTCTTCTCCTGGAGCTCAGACATGCTTGCACATCATCGTGATGCAACAAGTTACTTCATGCTGCACCATTCCTGACATCTGGCTGTGTGCTCTCCTACTCATTGACAAATACAAGATGATTTGAATGTGTCAGCCCATAGTGAGAGCTGGGAAAGTTGAGGCAAGCGCATCAGGAGCACACGGATGGAGGATGCACAAATGGAGGATGCCGGGTTGTACCTGACAGTCATTGCATCACATTGTCTAAGCACAGGGTCAGCCAGTGACCAACAGAAGACTAAACATTTATATACTGTTAATGACATTGTCAATAAACTGCAGCTTCACTGCAGGCTTCATGGGTTTACACTGTGACTTATTAGCCCTTGGTGACTTAATTAGTATGTTGCCCCCTTCTTCATGAACCGAATATTCCCTCACTTCAAAACCTTTGCCACATGTGTCCTTACTCTTTTAGGAACCTGGTGAATACATTTTCACTGTCTTCTGACAGTTTGCTTGAACACCATGCATAGACTGTTGTCATCCTGTGTTATTTTCCTTATTACCTCCAGTTTATCACTTGGTGCTGATTTATCTGCCAATGCCCCAAGCAACTTCACCTCTTTTGGTGTTTTGCAATGCTTTTCTGCTGGGCACAGAAACCTAACTACAAAGATTCATTGCTTCTAGGCAAACCTTTTCCCTGGTATGTGCTGCTCTTTGGCATCCAGCCTTGCCCATCACTCTGCAGCTTGGGGATGCCGCGACGTGGCTCTCTCCAGGCCTCTCTCTTCAGCAGCAGCAAGGAGGGTTTATAGTCCACTCAACCCACAGAGGAGATGTAAATTGCTCACAGCACTTCCTTGCAATCTGGGTGTATTCCTCTCCCGTGACTTTTGTGAGCAAGCTGCAACTAGAAAAGATTTCCAGCATCTCTGCGCCAGATCTCTGCCTTTGCCAAAATCAGCTGAATCTGCTCTCACCATTGTTCTCAACCACACTATTTACCCAGAGGTTTGGGTTGTCTATCAGCTCTTTATGCTGCTGATTGCTGTAGGTTCCTAACAGTTTTTGAACTGGTGACAGATGACAAACGTGAGAAAAGTCTGCTAAAAAAAATGGGACCATCTTAAATCACATTGCCAGCTTTCTGTCACTATAGCATTCCAGGGCTGGGAGTGCGTGATGGCTTTGACCTTGATTGTATTGATGATAATCCATCTGCACAAACACTACGTGTGTGTGTGTGTATATATACACGCACACATATATACACATATGTATGTATATATGTGCAAAAAAAAAGAGCCACATTTTTCTTTACCTGGCTTTTTAGTGCCACAGGAATATGGGATTGAAAAGGACCATTGCTGTCCACTAAGTTGGCATGTCTCTTCATTTCATCCCTTTTATAATCTCCTCTATTTCCATCTTTTTTTTTTTTTTTTTTTTTTTGTCTCCCATGAGTTTCCAGCCTTTTGGGGAGGCTTTTCCAGAGTATGGATCTTCTCATGGTCACTGATTTCCTGCCTAAATTTATTCATGGCTATTTTCTCTCACTTTGCTCTTGTGCCAATGCTGCCCTTTGATTGGAGCAACTCTTTCCTCTCCCTCACATTTAATCCCCTGATACATTTCCTTCATATTCCCCCAGTTTCCCTTTTACTGGAGTAACCAAGCCAAGTTCTTTCTGCCTTGTGTGGGACATGTTTCTGTCCCCCTGCTTGCTGTCCAAGCCTTACCAAGCCATGGTTCCTGATGACCCCATCTTTCCCCAACAAAGGGAGACTGGAAGAACTGGCTGTTTTCCCAACAAGGACTTAGTGGTGCAGACCACAATGGCATGAACACTTTCCTCTCTCCACTGGAAACACATTGCCTGAGACATCCCAGAATTGCATTTGCTTTCATATGTGTGCATCACATCAGCACCACGGCTCTTCTTGCCATCAGGCACCCAACCGAGTTTCTGCTCCCCATGCATCCCACCACGAAACTCATTGCTGCCTCACCGTTCTTGACTTTGCCTCCTTTTCTGGCCACAAGCCCCTATTCCTGTGACCCAGGTATGAGCATCCTGCACCACATTTCTAATATCTTTGGACATCCTTCATCTTCTTCCTTCAGGTCACGACTGGATCATCACATCCTGACACTGGCCTTTGCTCAGCTGTAATCCTGGCTCTCAGTGCAGAGGGTATTGTACAAAGTCAAGACTCAGCCCCATCCTTTTACCTGATCCTTTGGCTCAGTAGTTCCCTGGGCCACATCTGTGCATCTACCCATACTTTTTCTTGCCCTTTCCGAGACGAACAGTCTCATTAGCAGTAACAGGTTTATCCTTCTAACTCAGCTGTGCCGGATCTCACTTCACTTGGTTCATGTGAACCTTAGACATAAGGATTTTCCCCACCTCCCTACACCTGGATAAAGCAATTACTAATTACAGGTTCTAGCATTACTCACGCATAGCCTCTGGCATGTCTCCTGGGACTTTAAGGTGATACACCACAGGGAGTGCACAGCACACCTGTCTTTTGTTCTCACGCGCTGGTGTTGTGCTTTTCCCCCCTTGTTTCCTCTGCAAGGGCCATTCACACAGTTTCACAACACAGACACTTTGGGTTGCCCGCTGGCAGTGCTGCAGTGAGAGCTTCAGGAGATAATGTGTCTTGAGAGATAGCAATCACTAAATGACTTTGTCACAGCACTGCAATAATTTCCAGGTCCTCTTTTAAATGGAAAACCCTTAATAAAATGTCTCTCCTCTTTCCATGTTGTATACAGGAGCTTGTTAATGCATATCTCATTCGTGTCCCTGGGTAGATGGACTAATTGCCCCACATGGACTGCAGAGCACATTGCACACCCGGCAGCACCATTTCTGAAATAATCCAACTGTTGTCACATCAAGACATGTGGTCCCTTTGTAGATAGAGAAGGAAAGGGATGTACTCTCACTGGGTCTGGTGGTTCCTCTCCATGCTGAGTCAGAGGACTGCCCCCCACCCCATGGGAAGCCCTCAGCCTTTATTCAGGGAATTGCATCTGTATTACATGTATTTTGTGTCCTGATTTACCTGAGGTATCTGCTTTTGTGGACAGGGTGGCTTCACAGGCTTGCTTACCTTCTCCTTAAAACACTTGCTCAGTGGTAAGGTGCTACGGGTGCTCCAGGACACAAGGCCAAGCAATAGCTCATGGCAGGTTTCAGATCCTTCCACAGGCAGGAAGGGCAGCGCTTCCCAGGGAACAAACAGAGATGTACTTCCAAGGAGAGAAAGTCTCAGAGTTACTTTATTTTGTAAACACACCAAAACATTTTAAAAATAAAATTACATTTTAAAAAATCTCAGATTCCACTGAACGCATTCCTCCTACTTAAAATTTTATCCTGAGGTAGGCCAAAAGCTTTGCAAAAGGCACACAGCACATCTTCATTAAGATAAAGCTGCCACAAGGCCAAGGGGGAATAGCAAGAATTACAATTCATTCAAAATAGTCTGTGCTACATAGGGAGGAGTTTTGGCCAGAGACGCTGAAAGACATGTGCGATGGAGGACTGGAACAGCCGTTCTGTGGAGGACATGGATTCCACTTCAGCATTTATAACTCCTCCTGTTTCAGATGAACAGAAGCCCTGCGAAGTTTTGAAATTAGTCACTGAAGGGTTCAGACTCATTTGAGACAGATCAAAGCATTTTGTTTCCACTGTGACATCATTCAGTGGCATTATTTACAAGGGAATTTTTAAAACATGGGAAAAAAAGTGATTTGGGGACATAAAGTGGAAGGGTTTCCTTCTCCCAGTGCAAAAGCGGGACCTCCTGGGATTGTCATAACTTCACTTTTTTTCTGTGTTTTCCTCTCCTAATTTAATTTGTGATAAAAAGAGTGCAGCTTTTGAAGTCTGCAAGTGTTGGAGTCAGCACGATCGCCAGTAAAAAAAATCTGCTTAAGTAAATCTAACAGAAGCCATAGCATATACACAGCAGTGAAGCTTGATGCGGCATTTCTGCTGCCCCTTTTCCATAACATAAGGATAAAAGAAAAATGACAAAAAATAACGCAAAAAGCATTTACGTGCAGGGTCCTTTTTTTTCCCCAAGGAACTCATTGCTGTTAGACACAGTTTAGGCC
This sequence comes from Harpia harpyja, assembly GCF_026419915.1. Taxonomy (NCBI): domain Eukaryota; kingdom Metazoa; phylum Chordata; class Aves; order Accipitriformes; family Accipitridae; genus Harpia; species Harpia harpyja. The sequence goes on along the minus strand of NC_068951.1, from coordinate 16,288,073 downwards.
AAGAGTTTAGTGGAATTCAAACAAAACCCAGCCTTTTACACGGGGAAAGAGCCAGTTGCAATAGTGATTTAAGGAAAACCATGGGGACAATAGCCCAGATGCTGCTCATTCCCTGGTACAGCTCAGACCTGCCCAGAGCATCGCAGCAGTCGGACCTGAAAGCTTTGCCTCACAGCACTTCACAGCCCTCACTTACCCAGAGAGCTGCAGACACTCCCTAAACAAATTCCTGCATGTCACACTGATTGACTGAATGTTTGCAGTCATCAAGTTTGCTCTCTAATCCGCTCGCTTTCAGCTAAGCATCTGGGGAGGACTCTTCCCCAAAGAGTAAAGGCTATATGAGACCATGATTGGGGTTTGCCAATGGGGACCAAACGAGTGGAAAAAGTGGTGAAGGGGGTGTTGGAAAAAAGCAGAGGTATTTTTAAGATGCTGATTTAGAGTGCTATTAAAAATGCTGCCCACATAGCCTTTTAACCCTCAAAGATATCAGATAACTTTTTTTTCCTGCGGTGAGATGAAGTGGCTGTCATTATCTGCAAAGGTCTGTATCATATTGGAATCTGCCGGCGCAGGTCAGCGAGTCCGTGGTGTTCTGGTCCCAGCTCCGGTGCTGAATTACATTTCCCAGGCACAATGGCTGCAGAATGGGTGGGTGCTTTGTCATTTAAACTGCATAAAGAGGCAGAAATTGATTTTTATTGTGGATCTTCATATCTAATAAAGCTCTGAGGGGCTCTTTTCTTCTCCGATTGAATGGCCATTGAATGCTTTCAATCTAGTTCTGTGTTTCATGCCTAAACTGAATAGTGGCAGGAGGAAAATAGATGGGGGGAAGAGAGGCCAAGTCACTTTCCAGATTGAAAAGGATACAGAAGAGAAATAAATAAAAAAATAAACTAAAATAAAGTAAAAATGAATCAGAAAAAAAAAGCCATTTAAGTGGAAAGGGGAACTTTTCCTGATGCTGAGGAAAAATTACTTTGTGCAATGCGCACACACATGGCTGTACCCGCAGCTGCATGCATGAGGACATGGTTGCATGCAGCTGCATGGTGGTGTCAAAGACATAGGACTCAATGAAATGTTACCAAGGGACCCTGATGTTACCTGCATCTCGATACTGTGCTTTGGGATTGGAAATTTCCAGCTCCCTGGTCAAGACATGTTAATACTGCACATCCCAGAGCTGCCCTGCGAACATTCCCCTCGGTAACTAATATTTTGCTTAGGCTGCTATAAAATTGGAATGACTCAGTTTCTGTTGACATTAATTAGAGGAGAGATTGGTTTAGAATACAGTGGTTTTTAATGTAATTAGTACCTAGTTCATCACGTCCTCCTCAAACCAACAAAGAGACAATACTACATAATGGCTTTTCAGTTACTCTTTGATATGTATTGCTCATTTAGTCCTGTTCCCGTTGGGAAGCTTCATCACAATTAACAAGGCCAGTAGTGTAAGCATTAATTGGTCATGCTGATGGTCTGATCTAAGGTCCTAAGGAGTCCTCCTCTAGCATTGCAGCCTGTGGTCAGACACTCTTGGGAACTCTGCCTAATTGAATGTTGAGTCTCTTGATTGTTAGACCCAGGAGAAATAGTCATTGCCTGCTCTTAGGCCCAGTTTTTGAAGCAGCAGTCCATGGGATGAAAAAAATGCTCCCCGACAGCCCCTGCAGGACCTGGCAGGGGTGTCATGAAGCAGACAACTCCACTGGGGTGCCCTCCTGCCCACACCACCAAACCAGCACTTTTCTGCACACCAACATCTTCAAGTTCTTTGACTCCACCACGTGGAAACGGAGCTCAGAGGTGTTAAGGTGTAAGGAGTGCATTTCTTGCATGGTCATTTTTATTGTTTTCAGTATGCGTGTGTGATTTGGCTCATGTTCTTGTACCTTCACAGCTAGCACTGGGAATTCCCTCCAACACAGGCTGGTGCAGGAGTTATTAGCAGCTCCCCAGCTCAAACCACAAGGAAACTTTTATGTTGAAGAACACATTTTTATTTAGTTTCCTTGCAGCCTCCCAAAGCCCTGCTGTAGGTGTCTGTCTTCTTAACTATGGCAAAATTAAGGTCATGAGAACTACAAACTCTTGATGAATCCTGGACCTGAGCAAATGTAACACTCTTAGTCCTGTGCCTGAAGAGCTGGTCCTTCAGTTTGAGCCATGAAGGCATTCAACGTCCCTGTCCTTCCTTGCATCTAAGGGCATTAAAACCTCACTGAGAGCCTACTGAAGTATCCAGTGCCTCCTCTGAGCCGCTGGTTACGGTGATCAGGAGGACAGTGGGCTTCCTGGCAGCACATGGATGCTCAGATTTCCTTTTCAGTAAGGCCTCTCTCACATACACCCCCAGCTACTTTATCCTCAGCACACAAAAAGGAAGAGAAGTGGAAGATGCCAGCTGGATCTTTCCTCTCCTGTCCTGGAGAAGAAGAGAAAATAACTTTAAAAGTTAAGCAAAGCAAACCTCCTACTGGATACATGACTCCTTTCCTGAACACTTCCTTCAGGAAAGAGATTTTCCTTAAATAGATTTTCCTGCTATAAAATGGGAATGACTCAGTTTATGTTGACATTAATTAGAGAAGAGATTGGTTTAGATTAGTGGTTTTTAATGTCATTTGGCTTTTCACTTACCTGTTTCATCACCCTTAGAAATCTCCTCCAAATAGCTTTGGAGGTAAGCCCCAGGCAGTCAAAGGAATGCCAAAAACATAGGGTGGTTACAACTTTAACTTCCCTCTGAAAATCATAGAGCAAACCAAGTTTCTCAGGGAGTGGGAGAAGGAATACTGCTGAGAAGTGTTTGTCATTCTCCCATCCCATGGCAGAGAGCTCAGCATGAACCATTGTGAAAGGACCTGCGCTTCCTAGCACTGAGAATTAGCTTTTTGGAAATCAGGACCCAAGTAGGGTATCTCAAGTGAGGCACGTGGGCGGGGTGGGGGACAACAAAAATTGCAAGTTGTTGGTACAAATCCTGGTTGTCTTTGCCAGGAGCTCAGCACAATCTTGAAATTCATTGATGATCGAGAAAACCAAGAAAATGCCAGGCTGCATTCAAAAAGAGAGAATAATACTGAAAACGCTGTAATGGAATTACAGAACTGCATGATACACCTTCACCCAGAATAATGTTTTCTATTCCAGCCTCCCGGCCTCGAAAGGCAGACACTGGAAATGTCTAGGGGAGGGCAAAGGAAATTATTAAGGGCATGGAAAGACATCCATGCAAAGAGAGATTAGAAAGATCATGGCTATATAATTTAGAGACGACATGAATAAGAGAAGCCATGATAGAGATATATAAAATAATTTCCCTTTTTCTGGTTTGCAAAGCTTTTGTGAACTCAGCTTGCACTGGTTTTCCTTCAGATCCACGCAGGACTTGGATGTGCTTGGCAAGCAGGAAAACAAACATCATGGAGCTGGAGGGCATTGTCCAAGAGCCTAGAGTATGGACCATTATTTGGGATTCAAAATGAGTCATTTTAAGCATTTCTTCTGGTCCTGGATGCAAGGACCTTTGTATAAAGGAGGAAATCTCTCAGGAATCCCTACTGTTTGATTCCTTTGGGGAGGCTTAACTCAGAGGAAGCCTCCTCACCCTATCCAGAAGTCAGTAACACAGTATTTTCATCACCTCTACATCTGTGTTACACTTATTTTCCTTCATATACCCTTCCCTGGGGACAGAGTCTCAACCATCTTTGGTCTGGCAGTACTGGTCATCCATTAATATCTCAGCAAAATGATAAGCCAGCCCCCTTCCCTTGAACTAGCTTTGTGGCCAGAAGATCCTGCTCTAGACCCTGCTCTAACATCTCATGTCGGACACCTCACTTTCTGCAAAACTTCTGGTGAGTTTAATGAGGCTCACTATGACTCCCCAAGTCATTAAGTTCATGTGACTATTAAACAGGGCCATGTGGAAAGCACAATGCGTTCTTGCAGAAGGTCTCCTCTTTCACACCCCATCAACCTCTAAGAACCCAAAGGCAACCAAATCCTTGTTTTCAGACCAAGGCAAGGATGGAAGCAAACCTTTTGACCTAGAAATTGTCTCTCAGCAGAGTGAGGGACTGTCTCCCTTCCCAGAGGGTATTTTGTGTAAATGCTCTGGTAACTGTTTCAAGCAAAGTATTTTAAAGAGAATGTGAATTTTGGAGAGATACAAAAGGGCTCACATGCCTGAATACTTATCCATTTCTTCCAACTGTACTGATTGGTCTAATAAAATGTTGTTAGATCTCTCTATACAAAGTTGCCTCTATTCAAGACAGAGCACTTCTGACACTTATGATACCATCCAAACTCCATGCCTTTCCAAACAGTGGCCTTAGACAAAGACTTACCATCTGAGGGCCAGTAGGGAAAGGGAAAAAAAGACTCCAACCCAGCATACAACAAAGGTACGAAGAATACAGACAACAAAGGTGCAAGCAAGAATGATCGAAATTAAATGGTGAGATTCCATTTGGACCCAAGAGACATAAATACCTCATCTAACCTCAATGCACAATGAGTTGCCAGGGACAGAAATGAAAGCAGAGATCAGCTGGGTGCCAAGTGGTTTGTTCTCAAGCTCCCCTGAGGAGGAGAGAGGTCTACAGCACTGAACAGAACAGTTTTTGTTTGCTTTGGGTTCTACCAAGGTCCACAATTAAAAAGTTCTGGACATTTTGAAGAGCTGGTGGGAGCAGCAAAGGAACTTGGAGTGCAGGATCACGGCTGGGTTGGGGAGGAGATGCACTGCCAAAGCAATAGCCATGAGAGCAGGCTCTCTCAATGAGCCTGTGAAGGGAGGAATGCAAGTGAGGGCTTGGGGTAACTATGAAATTGCACTTACTTTTCTGAATAGTTGCTGGGTGTATGCAAGTCTGAAAATGAGGTAGCGTTTCTCAAGGCAGCTTGTTTCCATATATAAAAAAAAAATCAACTTTTGGTGTCACCAATTAATGGCAGGGAAAGAATGAAAGGCCTTTGAATGATGGAGGGAGTTGAACAGACTTGTGCATGGTGTCTAATAGTTAAGCATTGGCCTTTTGGCTCCCCAATGTCATTTTGCAGCAAAGCCTGGGGCAGGAGGACAGGGTCTCAGCCAGACCCTGTGGACAGGCTGGAGTACACACTATCTTTTAGAACTGGCTGATATTTCCTTACCAATACAAGATCCGAGCAGTTGAGAATACCATCAAGGAATACCACAGCAGACTCAACAGCTGAAATAGAGATGTTTCTCTACAGCTTAAAAAAAAGACAAATCAAGTTGAACTGATTCTCCCCTAAATGAGGAGCAAACTTGCTGAAATAGCAGCTGGGACAGGTTAGAGACATAATTGTTAGGTGATGCAGTGCCCAAAATTGTAGGCCAGCTGGCCAGGAGGTTTATAAACCGAGCGGATATAACCAACTGTTGTGAGTTGCTGAGCTTTATACTGCATAGTATTCCCATTAAAACATCTATGCTGGGATATATAATGTCTCCAGACTGAAAAAAGCTAGGGAAGAAATAGACAGAGCCAAAGCTGAAACAAATTCTCTCTTGAATACCAGGTCTAAACTACAGGTTATGAGTCCTTTAAAAAACTTAGCCTAGAGGATAGAAGTAGCTGTAAAAAGTCATCTTTATTTTTGTTATCCACCGTTGGCAGGCAGCTGTCCCCAAAGCTGAGGAAGATGAAGGACAGATGCTACTCTCCTGGGCTTTTTTGACCGGTGACCCCAGCTGTAAGTGAGTCTGATCGAAAAGGAGGGCTGTGCTGAGGGTCAATGATTGGGAAGTTTCAAAAGTGGTGCTCTGCGGCCGAGGGCAGGCAGTGATAAGAGCTCCAGGTGAAGTGGTCAAAGCCAGGCTGAAATGAGTGATAGCGATGGTTAATGCTGCAGATTGCGACCCATGACACCAGTTGAGTTTGTCAGGCTTAATGCAGCAAGGGGATTTTCTCTGTTTCTCTCTGAAGCATCCTCCCTTGTTTGCAATGTTGCAGATAGGCGTCACTCATGCTGGATTTGTCTGACTCCCTGTCAAAGCAAGATTTATTCATGGGAGTTGGTTTTGCCATGGAAAAATAAATGGCACCTTCTCCCTACAGGAGTATGGCTAGTCTGTGTCTAGTGAAGGCAAATCCTCCAAGCGGCTCCTGGAAGACCATCTCATCTCCATCTCTGGCCCCTCTCCTGACCCACCTCTCCATGAGAGGGCATGCATATGCAATCATATACAACAGAGCTGGTATATTTTTATAATTAACTAGAGCAGGTGCAAACCTTCACAAAAATTATCCAGGGTAAAATTGCCTTTTCCATGTCTTGCTTTTCCATCTTTCTTCTGTCTCATGGCAGAGCATGGCATGGTTATCGTTGGGCAAATTAGTCATTTTAGTTTGTTTTTTCACCATTGAAAGAGGCAGGATTTGGAGATGGATGGCCTACCACTCTGATCTGTAGGACAAATCCTCTATTTCTGCATGCCTATACAGATTTTAGATCAGAAAAATATCTTGTCTGAAATCCATGTACACAGTACATGGTCTTTTCATGCTGTCGAGGAGGTAGCACTGGGCAGTATTAATGCTGCAATTCTAAATCTGCTGTACCTGCTAAGTAGTTTCTGTATTGTTCATATCATATTTCTTTGTTGCAACACTTACCTGCTTGTGCACTCATTGCTTTGGGGGTTAATGGTTTGGTTTTTATCCTCAGAAGTGTTGACATCTTGAACCTGAACAGGGTTCTGGTAACAGAAATCAGTTCCCCAGGTCTGCAGAGTTGTGGCTGATATTTCAGCATTGTCTGGGTGGAGTTTCTTTTGCCATGAACTCAAGCTGCTCTGTTGCAGGGGTTTCTTTTTTTTCACCAGGACTCCCACTTGCAGTGCAGTGCTGGAGCGTGCGCAGCCACAGAATCTGTTCCTCATCTCTATTAAAAAATATTCAAAATGATGCAGGGAGTAGAAGTTTGAGTTAATTACAAATTATTCTCGATTTCACTAGCATTTTATTAACAAATCCACATTAATCCAGTATTAAAGCAGGGCGGGATTATAGGATTTCTCTCATCTGAAGCTTGGAGCAAGGGAAGTCTATAATAAACCTACCTATTCATTTGACACAAAGCTCTTCTATCACATCTACCACAACATATGCCCCCCCCCGCCCTTCCTTGCAACATACATGTGCAAGGCTATACAATAGAAACAGTACATTTTCACAATTAACTAGAATGGATACAAAACTGATCTGGGGTAAAATTGCCTTTCCAGCACCTCTGGCCTTGAAGACACTTTTGTGGCTTTTCAGGCTATACAGGTGACCTACTGGGTACATCTTCCACCCGGTGGAGACCTGCCGGCTCCCTGCTTGAGTCCATTTCCACCAGCAGAAGAGCTGACCCCATAGCAACCTATTTAACTGCATGCATTTGCTTAAAAGCGAGATGAGATCGTGTGAAAGGATGCTTCCTCTGCAAATTGAGGCTTAGACCATGAGGTGGGACACGCCGGGGGAAGAGAAGGATCTGAGCACATTTGGAGAGAGCTGGAAAAAATAAGATGGAAAGGCAGAACTGTTTCATCTGGATCCTGCCACGGTCCTCAAAATTGTCTTGAAAGTTTTCACAGAAAGGAGCTAGCTAAGGGACTGAAATAGTTTGCTTTAAGATATAATCCTTTTAATAAAATGCAAGGGTCAGAATTTCACGTTGGCAGTGAACATTTTGCTAAATAGGGCATGATGAGTTTGCTGTTCCGCTCCCGGACTGGTCGCTCGTGCTTGCGTGTCGTGGTGTATAATAATTGCATGAAATTGCCGTCTCTGCTGGGGTTGGTGCAGGTTGATCAGTCCAAAGTGTAACAGCTCCTGAGCTGAAATTATTCTTCTTAATTTTACGGACATCTCTAACAAAAACATTTCCCCTGACAAAAAATATCCAGAGAAAATGAAGAAAAAGTTTGGGTTTTGCAGACCTTTATTGTCTCACTCATGGGGGCACCATGAATATCTGAACACTGAAATTATTTCATTTTATACGTACAAAAACTATCACTTTTCCCACAGGTTTTTGATGAAATAAAAAGGGGGTTTGCTCATGGATAGTTCTGCTGATTCAAAAAGCTATTGTTTCTGTCTCAGAAATCAGCATTCTCAGCCAAGTCTTGTTGCTGTTACTCTTCATTTAGATGTGACAACACACTTGGGGCTGGGCAGAAATGAGACTAGCTGCCTCCCAGACCCATCAGCTGTCTAAGACACACAGGTGATGGGGCTCAGGAATGGGGCTTCTTCATAGCCATCTTGGGGTTTTTAGTGTCTCTTTATATTACCTGCTGTCCAGGTCTCTTTTCCCATGAATATTTTTGAGACTAGTAAACAAGTGAACATGAGTTAGAGAAGAGACATTAAACCCATTGCCACCTCACTAGCACCTGTGCTCCTTTGGAGAGCGAAAGTATTTTATCTTTTTGGCAGAAGTCTTTTCTTCGGCCCCAGAGTCTGGACCTACAGTGCTCAGCTCTTTGGTGCAGATGGTTTCACCCAGCAGGGAGCTGGAGACCCCAATGGCCATCAGGAGCTTTTATGGGGCCTTGCACCTACCTGCCCTTTGCATTCAGAAGATCAATCCTTCTGTCTGTGACTGAACATCCCGGAGACTTTTTGGGTAGATTACCCAGATGGCTACCTCTCCAGTGGGGTAAGGCTCACCCTCTTGCTGTCAAACTCCACTGACGATAAACCTGCTGTTGGCCTCAATGTCTACCCTTTCAGCAAGGCAAAGGCAGAGACAAATGCTACCTCAGGATATCAGCTCTTGGTTCTGACTATCTCTGGACTGGTCCTCTTGATGTGTCCTCAGTGCTCAGAGCCTGGCCAAGCACTGGCTCCAAGCCAGACATCTGCAGAGCTTCTCCAGCTCCTTGCAAAGCCAAGGGAGAGGCATGGAGAAGTGAGCAAGAGTGATGGTCACACCTGAATGGCAGGGTAGCAGGTGAATGCTGGTTGGGTTTTAATTAGAGTGGAGCACATACCCTTGGGTGTTTAATTCCTGCATGCCCTTCTGGTTTCACTCAATCTGTGCTCTAAGGCAGACCCAGCCAAAGCCTGGGTTTCTCCTCCCCAGCTGGCATGTCACAAATAATGTCGCTTGCACCTGCAATCCAGGGACCCCTTGGTGACATTTTCTGCATGCATCTGGGCAGGCAACCACTGTAGTGCAGAATGGTCCCTGTACCAAGGCATCGATACACCGTGGAACAGCATTTTTAATTATTGCCTTTTTCCATGGCCAGGTCACAGTTGAATAGCCACCACCCTTCAGAGCACTCCTGGGGGCTGCTTTGAAGACTGGGGTGGAGCTTGCTTTAGAAGACAATTTATTGCCTATCTGCTCATTGCCAGATCTCTGCCATCTTCACTGCAGGCTCAATGCTGGGAGATGGGGCCCTTTGGTGCTCTGTAATAACAGGCAATTTGGAGTACAAAAAACCCTTTTGTGCCTGTCACTTAAGGAGCCCCCTGATAAACATGGCTGTGGAGGGAAGCTGACATGAATATATGAGATTCCTCCTGCCCACAGCCAGTGCCAAGATCCTAGGCAAAATGCACCATCTGCATCAGGTCCTATTAAGTAAATTAATGCTCTGGAATTTTTTTTTTTTTTTAAATGTAGTAAAAAGAGAAAGAGACCGAGGAAGTTCTTTTACAAATTAGTCACGATTTGCAAGAAAAATGGTGCAATCAAGGGAGCTCCAGGACAACAAATGAGCCCAAGACTGAGACATCCATTAAGTGGACCATTTGTATCAAAAAGTTTCTTCTCTCCCACCTCAGCTCAAGCTCCTCTTGAGGTTTTTGGGGGGCATGGGTCGAGGTGTGGTTGCATATGCTTACTTACACAGAAGGCAATGCTTTCCTAGCTGACCCTAACCCTGATGTTGGAGCTGGAGGGGAGGCAGTGGTACCTAATGGGAGCAGCATCGAGGGGACCCACAGCCTGTTTGCAGCTCAGCCCCCAGGTGCTCGGAGGAACTGGGAGGGCAGGACAGACCTCGCTGTCATCCTGGACAAGTGGTGTTGAGGACAACACGAGATCTGGGCCAGGGAAAGCAGAGAGGCATCTTCCACGGGACCCCATCTCACGGGCAGCAAAGGGGACTGGGGCATGATGCCCACGGGAGATGACAGGTTGTCTCTGCTTGTCCCTTGCCAGTGACACAAGTCCTTCTACCAGCCTGTCCCAGGCTCCTCCTGAGCTCGCCGTTAATACAGCCAGACTCATGCCATTAAACACATCTAAACAACATGCAGTACAAGGCTTCCAAAAAGCCAGTCTCAAAATAACTTGCACTCTAATGTGAGCAGCAGACAAAGCTAAAGAAAAGCAGAGGAGCAGGCACCCTTCAAGCTAAAGCATGTTATTAAGGAATATTCCTTTTTTGAAGTTTGTTGATTTTATTTTTATCATATTTTAGCACAAACCCTTTTCATGTTATAAATTAAGTAACTGCTGCAGAAGGGTTATGTTGTGGGGGTTTTTTTTTCTAGATGCATTTCCTATAGAGAGATTTTTAAAGTTTCCAGTACAAAAAAAAAATAAATTAAAAAAATCATGGAAAGCTGTGTTGAATTATGTGATACATTGAAATTAAAATGAAATTCCAAATTATCTTGCAGTCAGGGGCTGATGTGGACTGAGTGATAATAAATAAAGGTTAAAAGGACATTGGCAAGTCTTTTTTCATGGCTTTCAATTTTTCCCCTCCCTGTTGTTTGTAAAAACCTCTTAGAAGATTAAAAATAATATTTCTTTCCCTATTGATTTTTTTTTCTTTTTCCACATTTGAAAACAGCATTTATTTATTTTCTGTGTTTCTAATGGAGCTGGGATTAATGTGGCTTTATTTGTTCTCTGCTTGGCTTATGCTTTCGTCTTGCGGAGGGACTCGGTGCAGCCTGGGGAATGGTGCTCGTTAGCAGGACTGTAGCAGCCCAGCACCAAAAGCCTCATCAAAGTTCCAGCCAGGGGCCAAGGTCATCAGTAAATATTTTGACCCTGGGGCAGACACCCAAAAAGCTCATCTCATTTCACTTCAGCATTTGATATCCCTAGGTCTAGGGTTGTGCACTGGTCCACAGGTTCCATCCTGTTGCGTCCTGTGTTCTGGAGGGAAGAGGAGATACTGTCCACTTCTGGACTTGGAAAAATACATGGTGGGACATAAGTGTTTTCATCACCAACAGGTCCGTGTGGAAGGCAAGTCTTTAGCAAAATACCCTGCACCCGCTGGAAGTGTAGGAGGTTAGATAAAAAGATTTCTCTTTTCAAAAATACCTTCGACCTGGTGTGTGTTTGGGTTCTGGAGTTTGGGGTGAACTCTGGTGGGACAGGGGCATTTTCTCATTGATTTTGGGGGGGAAGACTGGATTTTTGGGGTGGGGAAAGGCAGAGTTTGAAAGCAATTTAAACACTAAGAGTTTAGACCACCTAATTGTGTGTAAACTGTAATGGGTATTGCAGTCTTCATTAATTAGAGGGGGAGGATTTTGATGCAGTAAATATTAAACTATTTGAAAATGCATGAGCAACAGAAAATTGGGGTAGTCATATTACTCATATAAACACTCATGACACTTTAAGACAAAAAAATTTATGCATTTAAAATGGATGTATTGTGCATGCTGCAAGGATGGTTAGCCATGAAACTAAAGACATTTCCCAGCTAAGTTGTAGGAAGAGAAGAAAATAAAAAGCTCAACTGCCTCAATGCTTTTGGATCAAGAGGAGGGGCTCTATGCACTACACAGGCTACTTGCACCTCCCCAGGTGCCAATGTGGCCCTTCCAGCCTGGGAATCCTCATGTTCCCTGTGAAAATGCCATGGGAGGTGAAAGTTGGGCACTAGTTTAACAAGTTTCAGTTCAACAGATTTTGGTAGGTCAACCAGCTGCCTGTGGGAAGAGAAGATGCCAGGAAACATTATTTTCTTTCAGCGTAATTCATCAGAATAGGGATAGATTTGTTTCTGGATGCCATGCTTCAGGTGTATATTTTTTAATGTATTTAAAATATTAAGGATATAATCCTATCTCTCTGTGATAGAAGTTCAATTAAGCTGAGATTTGGCCTTACCCATTGATGGTGAGGGTCAGTTCAGGGAAAATCACAAGTTTTAGAAACAGCAGCAGACAACTCCTGAATTAAATATTTGGTGGGACCGTTTATGGTGAGTAAAAGTTATTCATGGCCCTAATCAGTAGTGAGAATGGAGGGACTGGGACAGCTTGCTTTGGAGAGAGGAGCAGCTCTGCCAGAGGCATTCAGAATAAAAACAGCAGGAAAAGGAGAGATGGATTTCAGTTCGTCCCCCCTGAAAAAATGAAAATATTTTTTGTGCTGTCTGCTCTGCACCTGCAGAACTCACTGCCGCAGGACACCACGGTGTGGAAAGAGATACAGCAAAAAAAATTTACTTTTTAGGGACAGGTTAAATCTCAACTGCTCTTAGGGATAATCCATCCTAAAATCCAAGAGGGGAGGAGGAGCGCTCTGCAGTCAATGGGGAAAGTGGCACCCCCAGCAAGAAGCTGAGCTGGCTGACCCATTTGCAGCACTGGTCTCTTGCTATTGCCTGGGACAGGGCTGACCCCGTTCCCGCAGCGGGAATCAAGGTAACATCCCAAAAGCTAGGTCTGTGGGCACCAGCTCCTGGCCCCCATCCCAGCATGATGCAAGTCCTCAACTAACTGAGCCTGGTGGAGGAGATGCTGGATGGACATCCTCATCTTGCTTTCCTCATCAGTCTAAAAGCTTTGTGGGGAGAAGGGTAGCATTTCACTAATTATTAAGGTGGTTACTCGTACATCCACTTCAGAGAAGAGATCACAGACTGGGGTATTACATCTGCCTTCAGAGGGTTATAGGCCAGAGCAGTTGCCTTTGGCTTCATGCCTTTTGAGCAGCGTGGTCTGTGCTGAGGCTGGTCTTATCTCTGTCACCTGTCGGGTCTGGTGGATGGAGTGCAGGAGCTCGGCAGCACAGGCCTCTTTGGGCAAAGCAGTCACTCCACTTTGCTGCTCTCTTGGCTTTTAACAGCCAATATTTTGGGCAGAGAGGGAGGCTGGGCTTGCAGATGAGGAGCACAGTGAGGATGCTGGGGATGCAGCCAGCGCACAGGAGATGGTGCCAGCAAATCTGTGCCAGCGGCCAGCAGAACCGTGCTGGCAAATCCCTTTGGTGCAGCAGTGGTGAACCTGAAAACTAACCCTCGTCCTGGTGTGGGTTGTCCATGCATAATGATCTGCTAGCACAAGGTGCAGCATTCCCTTACAGCACACTGGCACCCCCATGCTGGGAAAGCCTCTCCTAGAGAAGGTAGGGCATTTATTTTTCGGTGCCTCAGCATGTCACTAGTAAAACAAAAAAAACCCAAAAGATATTAATGCCTCTGGGTTTTGTTCAGGCTGTAAGCTCTTTAAAAGGGGGAGAGCCTGCCAAGACATATTTGTATAGGACCCAGCACAGCGGGAACTTACAATCAAAGAAACCCCAGAAAAATCGATAACAGAAAAACACCAAGAGATGCTGCTGAGTTTTAATTCCTTGTGACCACTCCTTGGGTTGGTAGCTGGTGTTTTAGGGTAGGCAGTGTGCCAAAAAAAGGGTGCTGAGAGACAAGAAGTTCATTTCTTTGGAGTACATTAAGATTTTAAAAATCTTTGCTGTGTGAACCCAGTATTTCCAAGGAGCAGTAGGTGTGTTCCCTAAAAAAAAGAAAAGAAGGAAAGGCAGGGCAGCAACCCCTCTCTGGGGAATGGCAGTAAATTTGGGCATGGGCTTGGCTCCCCACCCTTTCCCTTAGTTAATGGAGAAAAGAAATGTCCATGAGCAACTGGGATATGATCAGCTTCATGGAGCCTGCTCTAAATCCCCATGGGAGATGCACATGAAATATGCAGGATCTGTCTGCAGAGTTGGGGGTTTGGGGGGGGGGGGGGGTGGGGGGGGGCAGGGGGGCAGATTAAACAAAACCCTCCCAATTTTCAGGTCTGCACCAGAAACCCAGCAACAAGTACAAAGGCTGCTTGGCTTGCAACTCTGAAGTTTCACCAGAGCAGACTTTCTTATCGCTCTGCCTACAATGTGTATGATACTTTATTAGCATCTTCTGAGGTAATCCCAGCAAAACTGAAGGAAAAAAGTGTCAGATCAAAAGGGGGAGTATGAAAGCGGGTGGCTAAGCAGGTTGCTGGGATGCTAATGATTGCTTCCTTCATTCTCTGAGTGTCACGCACAACATCTCTAAGCCCAGCGCAGCGCGTAAGCCACACAAATAGCCATATTTGTTAACATTCATGTGACTCTTTCGTCTGAGCTGTATTTCCTTGAGTACACCACAATGAAGAGTTTCTTTTAATAAGGATCAGCCAGGAAAAACAACTGTGAGGGACTTTTCTCTCCCTCTCCCTCCCTCCCTCTCTCTCTCACTCCCTCTCTCACTCTCTCTAAACCTTTTACACTGCGGTTGAACAAGCCTCTGGATAAAGACTTTATCCAAAAACCCCCTCTTTAAAGTTATTTCAAATTTCTCTGCAAGGCTTTCAGAAATCTGTTTGTTTGAGGGCAGAATTAGATGTGACCGGCGTTTTATTGTGACATAAAACCATATTTCTTCCCTGGAAGATTAAAAAATAAAATCGGTTAATAAGAAAAGCTGTCAGCAACAGAAAATGGCTGACATAATCCGTTTATCCTCCGAGCAATAAAGATATTGGTCCTTGGGAGTCTATCCTCTCTCTCATGTTATTTCGCCCAAAACATTATCTTCCCAGCATTCTGATGGATTAAGAAGTCATATGGGAGATAGCAGGGAAATGACAGATACAAAAAAAATAATATCCTTTCATTTCCCCTCCTCCCTGCACTCTCTCTCTCTCTCTCTTTCTCTCTCCCATTTTCTCCCCGGCCCCTCCTTTCCCTGCCTCCCTCTCTCTCTTTTTCTCTGTCCCCTTGGAAAAGTGGTCCATCTCTTTATTCCCAGCATCCCAGCGCTCTGCAGAAGTCCCAAGCCGCTAACCCCAGTGCGGTGGGCAGAAGCGACACAGAACTTCTTGCACACCTTGGTCCCTCTCACACACGTGGATCCTAACAGCTTGGCACCATTCGATACCTGAATACCTCCTGAATTTTTAGGAACTGCAGTCACAGCTGTCTGTCCCTGCCTTGAAGCATGTCTGAGCAAGTTGCTGGAGAAAGAGAGATTAAATCCACCACTGGGTTTGAATGGAGCAGAGCTGGGGCTCTTTCCTGGGTTTTTTTGGTGGTGAAATCTATGGATGGAAGAGGGCTCTGGTCTTTGGAAAACTCCTCTTCTGCACTCACAAACATCTTGATCCCCTCTTCTAGTGAAGTGTAGCCACTACAGGAGGTCATCTCCACAGCAGATGAGTGAGCAGTCCTGGTGGCCTCATTCTTGGTCTTGGGGGCCACTGTCTGTCTCTCTGGAGGCCCTGGGGCTACTGGAGACAAAACACAGCACAAGGCTGAGGTCCCAGAGTTCTGGGACATGCTGCTTTGACCCTGATGCTATGTGTCTGGTGGCTTTCTGCTCCACTTGAGTAGCCTTTGCATTTCCCCTTCTCTCAGAGACTCTGAGAAACCCCCTCTGCCACCAGCTCCTATCCTTCCACGGCTCTATGTGACCAGGGCTTGCTCCAACATCAGAAAAAATTCCATGAAAGGCTTTGGAAGTGCAGGACTCAGGGCTAGGAGGGACATGAGATACCATTTAATCCCTTCCTCCCTGCCCAGGGCAGGATCATGCAGATCTTAAGCATCCCTGAGGGATGTTCACCTAACCTCTTCCTAAAAACATCCTGCATTGGCCACTCTGCCACCTCCCTAGGAAATTTATTCCAGTGCTTTCTCTATCCTTAGAACCAGTGTGGTTTTTTCTGAGCATCTGACTTAAATCTTCCATGCTGCAATTTAGGGCTGTTACTTCTCTTCCTATCCCCAGCAGACACAAAGAACAATTTATTGTCTTTCTCTTTTCAGCAGCCTTTCAGCTAGCAGAAGACTGTCCAGAGAAGAAATGAGCAGGAGAAATGATCTTAGCGTTTTCATCCTGCCTGTTTCTTCTCCAGGTGAACCTTTCCTGCAAGATCGTGTTTTCTTGATCTACAGCCACATTTCTGCCTGTCCTGTGCAGAGCAGGGGGTCCGCTGCCATTCAGCCTGGCTCCTGAGGGCTACAGTTGGGGAAGGGTTCCTCTCGCCCTTCCCCTTCTTCACCACTATCTCCTGGCCAGCTCACAGCCCTGACTCAGGCTCCCCTCTCAGTTACAGGTGATTGAAATGTGTTGCCAGGTTTTTTGGTTGCAACAAGTCAATGAAAAACTTCCATGAAAATGGAATTTTTAAAGAAAAAAAAAATGCTGCCTGCTATGGCAACTTTCACAGAAATTTTCCTCTCTTTTTTATTCTTCTTGTCAGCTCTTTTGCATCTTGTGAGCATTTTAATTAATTTATTCACTTTTTGCCCACCAGAATCAGCTCTGCTTTGCTATTTTGTGTGTTTTAATGGATTATAAAGGATGTGTTGTCAACTTTTTGCTCACTATCTACCTGACATCCAGGTTGAGTTATTTGCCCATGAATGTTTCCCCAGATCTGTCCATCTATCTCATAGCCAGAAATGTTTTTGTTTTGAGAACCATGTTATAAAATAAAAAATACCTATATCCATGATAAAATGCAGCATTTAAAGATCTTAAGTTTTACCTAAAGGAGAGAATGTAATCAGTTGTAATGTCCATTAAGATTGCAAAGTGTAGCACAGAGTGACAGGTATGGCTCTCCCATAGCACTCTGTGTCTCACAAACAAAGTAATTTACTTTCGTCTGGCAGCGCTTGTTTCCCATCGTCAAAGAACCTAGGAAGAGAAAAAAAAATCACAAATTGAACAAGGCAGAAGGTGGTTTTACCAGGCTGAGAATTGTTTCAAGACAGCATTTCTTACTGTATTTTGGACCGCACTAGTAAGAGCAAAATAAAGTTTATTTTTAAAAAAATCCTGAAAAAGCTTGTTGGAGCACTTGAAATATAGCAAAAAACAAAATCAGACTGAAACACCTTTTTAAACTCTCGTTTTCCCTCAAAGTTTTGGTCTCTGCTATCTTCCACCAGAAAGTATATAACATAAAAGTTTTATCAACCACTAATCATTCTTAAAGGACCTTAAATGCCTTTTCTCTTCCTTCATTTAATGAATACAAACATCCTCTTGATGTTACTTCCGAAGCTACGAGGGAGCCTGCATATTCATTTGGGAATATTTGAGAGATCACTCTGATACCAGCAATGACAGCAGCAGACTGCAAGTGCCCAAATGAGCCCCAGCAAAATTCACCTCCAGGAAAAGATCACTCCCACCCAAAGTCTTCAGACCCTGCTGAATGGGCAGGTTTTACTTCTTCGACACATGTGCTAACAGGGTAAAGACCCAGACTTCTAGTGGTAACCCTAGCATCTTCCCATATTTCTCCTCTTAAGGAGCTCCATCTTCCAGCTGAGCTTTGAAGCAGAGAAAATCCCTAATTTGTGTGTGAGGTTTATACAGGAAAAGTAATAATAGTAAAGATCCAGTGTGAATAGGAGTAGCTGATTTTTCCAGAACTGTCTGAAGAATTGCTTCATCAGATGACCATGAAATCTGACCAGAAACACCAGTTTGCACCATTATGACACACTGAAAATACCAGTTTATTTCTAGTAAACAGATTCCTTTGTAGAGGAGAGCTTTAAGCTAAAAATCATATTCAACCTCAACTCCATCCACCACTTCTATGCCTAGCTAGACACAAGCAGAGGTTCAAAAACATTATTACTTCCACAATGGGGCAAACTAAACAAAGAAGAGCCTAGAGATCCTTTCCCAAAAGCTGGCAGGCAATTCAAGGGATTGCCAGGGGTGAAGAATCACCAGGTGGAAATACGTAAGTACGTGGAAAAGCTAGAAAAGGGGAGTCATCCGCCTATCAGCACCAAGTCAGGTAGCTCTCTGGGGAGGAGGTCGCACTGATTAACAAATAAACAGAGGCTGTTGGCGGCAGGGATGGAGGGAGATGAGTATATTTACTTCCAGCTGAACAAATTTGTCAACTGCCTGTAAAACACATGATTACTATGGAATTACATGTATTACATTCTGTATTTATTCTTATTCTTATTTAAAATATAGATATTCTCTAGGGCTGGATTCAGATGAAAACCAAGGATTAAAAATAAGAAAGAAAACTGGAATTCAGTAGCAGTTCAATGTAAAATATATTAAAGCAAGAAAGTAGAGGATAAGAATTAAAAACAAGGCCAGGATTTAAAGGATAGAGGGGAGTCAATATCACAGGCCTTGGCCAGTCCTCAAAAAGCCACCCAGATATTTCTAAAGTCCTCAGATCAGCATATATTTTAGACTATACAGTTGTACACCCTTCAATCCTCCTTCATAGGTTATGGTTTCTAGACCTCTGATGAGCCACGTTGATAGAATTTTTGCACATGAAAATTCCACTTAACAGCTAATTTCCATTGTGCTACTGAATGACCTAGGGCAGGGCACCTCTACTTTCCACATCTTAGTTCCCCCTTTGTGAAATGGGGGACACACACACACACACACGGACTCCTAAAATATCCAGAAACCTACTGATGGGAACTGTGTGAGTGTTCTGTAGTAACAGACATGAGAGGGAGGAGACAGAGATGCTTCACAAAGACAGAATGGCCGGTGGACAGGGTGATGAGGTGTCGTGGTTTAACCCCAGCCAGCAACTAAACACCACACAGCCGCTCACTCACTCCCCCTCACCCAGTGGGATGGAGAAAATCGGGAAAAGAAGTAAAACCCGTGGGTTGAGATAAGAACGGTTTAATAGAACAGAAAAGAAGAAACTAATAATGATAATGATAACACCAATAAAATGACAACAGCAATAATGAAAGGATTGGAATGTACAAATGATGCGCAGTGCAATTGCTCACCACCCGCCGACCGACACCCAGCCAGTCCCCGAGCGGCGAATCCCTGCCCCCCCCACTTCCCCGTTCCTATACTGGATGGGACGTCCCATGGTATGGAATACACCGTTGGCCAGTTTGGGTCAGGTGCCCTGGCTGTGTCCTGTGCCAACTTCTTGTGCCCCTCCAGCTTTCTCACTGGCTGGGCATGAGAAGCTGAAAAATCCTTGACATTAGTCTAAACACTACTGAGCAACAACTGAAAACATCAGTGTTATCAACATTCTTCGCTCTGAACTCAAAACATAGCACTGTACCAGCTACCAGGAAGACAGTTAACTCTATCCCAGCTGAAACCAGGACATGAGGTCAGATGATGGCATCCTCATGGAGGGGAAATCCAGCTGGCTGCAAAGGCTGATGCCTCTGCATCCAAGCATTTACACAGTCTTGCCATGATTCATAGGTTTTTAAAGCTTTGAGGGGGCTTTACATTTCTCTAGTCTCACTTGTGGCACTACCAAGCCAGGGAATTTCCCAGTGCTGGTTCCTCTGGTGGGAAATGATTCTTTCTTGCTATGTGCATGAAGGCTGTTAGCCCAGTGACGTCTTGGATTATGATGTATCTTCTAGACTGGAAACCCATTTCTTTTGTGACCTGAAGAGGCGCAAGAAACTCACTCATACCAGTGAGTTTAAGAATTCTCCAGGTATGACCTGCTCAATGACTGGAAGCACAGGGAAACCATGACGGGAGTTGGTGACATACCATCACCCTTTGGCACAACCGGAGAAGCTAGCACGACTTGGACAGTCAGGTTTGGTGTCAGGCTACCCTCTGTGACTCTGCGTTGTGGGGGTCTGGGACACTGGTCTCTCAGACACCATCCAGTATGGTCTTTGCTCTACAGTAGTGCCTGGAGATGGCCCTACCAAGACAAGGCTACCTTGCTGGGAGGTACTGTAGTGACTAATAGCAGAAGACCATCCCTGCCAAGAGTTACCAGCAGGGATGGATATGTAAGAGCTTGGAGGTGATGCAGAGACTCAGACAGCAAATTGGAAGCAGCTCTGGCAGTAGAGGCATCTCCCAAGTCGCAGACTGGTGCCCCATCTACTAACATTTCCCTGTGGTAGCACCCCAAGAACTCCTCAAGATGTGGTTAGATGCTGTAAAGACTAGCTCCCAAGCTCACCCTTTCCCAGGGCACCAAATAATTTGGGCAGCATGAGAGCCCCTAACTGGCATTGACCTTCAGTATTTCCACCTCTGCTGATGTCTAACAGCACCCTACGAGTACTGCTCTGTTGGCACAGGCACAAGAGGCAGCAAGGAGTATGGAGAGGAGGAGACACACACACACACACACACACACACGCTCACAGGGATAAAAAGGATAACTGGATCCATGAAAATAAGCCAGGCACTGCCATCGTCAGTCTAAATGCAGATAAGTATTGTACTGAAAACAAAGATTACTTGTACTTTGTAGATAGAGACGTGTTTTGTTACAGGATGCTTTGTATGGAATTGGGTCACAGCAGAATATGAGCCAACTCCCCCCCCCGCCCGCCTCCTCCCAACCTCCCTCTCCGCCTGCCTATCCTTTGAATCTGGAGCCAAATCTCAAGGGTAACAGAGTAGAAATTGCTACAGTTTTGGCGTTTTTTCCCTTGGCTGGGATTTGCTTTTCATTTGTGGGGCAATACTTGTGCCTCTCTGCCATTCATTTATTAATTAATGTCATTGATTGTGAGCTGCTTGCTCTCAGCCTTGTGTTTCCAAACCTCTGCAGGGAGAGGGGGAGGTGAGGAGCATCCAAAGCATCCCCAATTCAAGTGACAAGGGAAGCACCAAAGCTTTGTTATCCTCCCCTCTACCTGCACCCCTTTGCCATGTCTTTGTCTGCTGTCGCATGTCCTCTAGCCTGATACACGTGCTATGCCCATCACCTTGGTATTTGACCACCTTCTCTTCCCCCATAAAGCAAAGCATCTCCTTTTGTCCTTCCAGCATTCTTCTGCTTCAGGAAAGAGCTTCGTACACATATTATTTATGGGTCCTATGGTGTGACCTGTCCTTCGCAATTGCTCCAGGTGCCAGTCCATGTCTTGGGCACTGTCTACTGAAATTTATCAACAAACCAAAGTTAACACCCAAGACCTTGGCCAATGAAAGTCTTTCTACATCCCAGGCTTCTCCATTTCTCATTCAAGACATTACAACCAAGATTAAGTATCCCCAGAAACCTTTGATCTGTGACTGCATGCTTCCCACAGATTATTGTCTTCCTTGGTTCTGGATGTTGGCACCCCTTCAGAGTGAATGTGTTGCTTGTCATAAAAACCACAGAGGAAAGGACATTCAAATTCTGGCCATACTCACATGTGCTTTTTTTTTTTTTTTACCAGGAAGAGGCTTTCCACTACCTGGGAAATGTTACCTTCTACTAGTTTCTCCTTTCTCCTGACAAAAAAACTGCTTTGGGAGTCTTTCTAGGAACCAAAGAACAGGCAACGCTGTGCCCACAAATGTCTATACCACAGCTGGAGAGATGGATGGATTTTTCTCCATCTATGAAAGCTAGAAAGTTCCTTTTTTCTTTTTTTTCTTTCTTTTTTCTCTTTTCATTTTTCTTTTTTTTCTTTTTCTCTTTTTTCTTTTGTTTTTTTAACATGCAGAATATCAGAGAGTTGTTCACAGCCAGCAGTGGGGCTTTGAGAAATGGGCCGAACAAGGTCCAAGTCCGAGAGTTGTGACCTCTAGGCTCTGACACAGCACCTGAGACTGGAGCTACCAGCACTCAAGCAAGATCTCTAGGGAACATGAAACATTTTGATTCTACAAAGCACAAGGAAGTATTTTAACTTAATGGGTATTAAATGTTCATCGGCACGTGCATTATTGGATTACGGTGTGATTGCTGGTAGCTGGTCACTGTTTATTCTACCCATAAGAAGTCAAACTTCCAATGGTACAAGATGTTAATTCATGCATGCTTACATGTTATTGCACTTTTACTGGTCTTGTGGTCTGCCATAAGACAGACCTACAATTGCTTTCAGACAGATGCCACCTAAGCCAGCCTAAGCTGTATGGCATCTCCAAACCCTCTCCCATATATTGGGCTTCCTCTCCCAGGTCACCCCCACTACCAACAGCCATGGAAACTGCAGGGTTTCAGGTTGGCATCCCACCCCGCTGCAGAGCCAGGAGCACTATGGATGGTGCTCTATGGGTGGGACACCTCTAACCATCACCAGTGTAGTCCAAAATGGCAAGACCATGAGTTACTGGACTTAAAATCTGCCACATTTTTAGCAGCTCAAATAACATATAGACCAGTTTAGACCCTTCTCATCTATCCAGAAAGGCCAGGTAGAAAAGATGTCATTTCTTCAAGCTCTGAGCTTCGGGAATTTAAATAGGCATCCAAGCATTTTCTCAAAAAAAAGAGGGTTTTTTTTCAATGCTGAGTCAGGGCTCACTTTCCTCCACATGCTGCATTTCACTTAAGGGCCTGATCCAGCCACCATTAGAGCTGATGAATCCCACAACGAGATAAGACGTCACTGCGTGGTGCAGCATAAAGTTTTTATCGGTGCAGGTTGGGAATGAGGTGCATAACTCACAGGCGCTGTTGCCACTTGTGAGTAATGCACCCATTCCACACTCCTGCGGATAAAACCTTTATGGCCCACTGCAGCACCGGGTGTTGCATCTAATATATGCACTGCCATAATGACGAGCACTGAAAACCTGTTTTTTTAACCTGTTTTCTCCCCCCCGCCATCCCCCTTTCTCCTTCCCACCCTTAAATACCCCTCCGTGTCTGCTTCATGGTGCTTTACTTCTGCTTTGTCAACTGCCTGGGGAACCCAGTCTATCGATATTCTGGACAAGGTTTTGATTTGGAAAAAAAAAAAAAACCACAGACTGAGCGGCATAATTTAAAAATCAAAGAAATTCATTTCAGTAGTAAAAGGTTAACAGCCTTTAGGAGGAACACTTTTTAATCACCCACGTCTAGACTCTATCACTCGAATCACCAGCAGCAGGAGTGAAATATGGCTAAGCCCCCGTCACCAAACAGCACCTAAAGACTGTTGTATTTAATCATGTCTGTGCACTAGTTATGGATTTTCATTATGATTCCCGATGCTGTTGCGCTGTGTAAAATATTAATATCCATAGTAATGATGCATGAAGCTTGGAGTGTAATTTCTTCACTCTCCTTGTCTGATATTAAATTGTTACCACTTTATCATTTGTGTAGAACTGCACGTTTCAATTAATCTTTCCATATCAGCAGCCCTGATTAATATAGATCATGATTCATAAGCTTATCGTCACTATAGTTTTAACAGATCATTTATAAAGATCTTAAATTTCAGGGCCTGGGAGGCGCAGCCACTCTGTCCAAGGCTTTTCTCACTTCTTGTTCCAGCAGGTTTCTCCATTCAAACAACTAATTCCAGGAAAGAAAATTAGCCAGATAAAAATGCCTGCTTGATTTTTTTTTTTTTTTAAACTTTACTCAGAGCTGCCCGTAAACTTTTTCCCTGTTCACCTCATTGAGCAGAAGTTGCATGACTACAGGTGCTCACCAGCTTTGGTCTTCCTTCATTCCTCCTCTCTGTGGGAGCTGCCCTGGGCTCTCACATGAGTTTTGCAGCCCCTCAGCAATTACTAGTCTTCTCCAACTCCATGCGATGGCCACTTCTGGAGTTATGAATCCCTGCTGGAAGGCACATGCTGCACTCACGGGCTGAAAACTCGCTGAGGTGATGCACTTTCCTCTAGCAAGAAAGACCTCTTTCCAAAACCTTTAAAAAATCACTGTGGGGGCCAAATTCTCCATTTGCGTAAAGAAGCGATGTCCCAGCCAGAGCCAACGATCCTTTATGCTCCACGTTGGCTCAGATCCACAGGAGGGAGTTATTGCCCCCGCTGCAGTGCAAAAAGCTGCCAGGACTCCTCCGAGGTGATGGCCTTGGAGCTGGGAAGTGATGCCAACCCCCCCCCCCAGCTCAGCTCCCCACAGAGAGGTTCGGCGCTAGCCAGTGCGGTGCCACTGCATGCAGAAACACTGGGTCTCCTCGGGCAAGGCACTGTACAGGCATTGCAACGCATGGCACAGATGTTTGCCTTGAAAATTAATGGCAAAAAGCAGCAACCCATGCTCAGCTGGGGATGAATAGACAGCATCTCACATGCAGGAGTGCTGGGCGCTTTCAGGACACTGTTGTGATCGTAGTAATGAAGAACAGCAACCAATTAGTCATTTTTTAGTGGATAGAGTTGGAAAAGACGCATTAGATAGTTTAAAACATCCATCAAAGGTCCCTGTCTAGCTTTCTGTATATTCTCCAGGGCTTTGTCAAGGGATCTTAAGTGTCTCAAATAATGGAGAGACTCATGAGACTATTTAAAATCCTAATAGATGATTTTTTTTTCCCTACTTACGTATTTTCTTTCCTGACAGTCCCAGAATTCCTCATAACCCTCAGTTCAGATTTGCAAAGGGATGCGGGGTTAACAAGGAGGAACAGCTCTGGAAATCCCACCGAGAACCATGCGTGAGCCAGAGCAGGCAGCCACCGAGCTTAGCGGGGCAGGGGCATGGAAATGGGGGCATTAGCAAATCTCTGCCATCTTCTCCCTCACCTCTGTGCCCATGATACCACTGAGGGTAGGTAAGCACTGCAAAGCATGGCTCCCAGATGCTGAGGAGCCGACCCCCTCCCTCGTCCATCCCTGGGAAGCATGGACCCGGAGTGGGATGCTGGCCGGCTCCTCTCCCTTCTGCTTCTTGCCCCTCTGCCAAAATGGACATGATGACGGAAACACTGTGATGTTTTCTTAACCTCCTGCACTCCCTAACTAACAACGGGGAAGGGAAAAACCCTGGGAAGTATACATCCATATCTGAAATCTATACAGCAAGACAGATCTAGCTGGAGCAGTCTTCAGGGCATATATACATTACCAGGCTACAGTGAAATATAGCCTGAAATTTGTCTCCTTAGATGAGATAATGTAGCCACGTTAACAGCTGCAACTGTCACTTTCAAGTGAAGTAGTGGGTATTGTGTTGAGTACATTTGCAGGGCAATTTTCCAGTTGGAATAAAAGGCTTTCCGAGGTGAATTTTACTTGGTTTTTATCCATTTATCTAAGGTTATTTTTATATATATATTATACAAATATTGACTGGTTCTGGGGGCAATAGAGGTAAAATATTGCACTAGGAAAGAAAATAGTTCCCAAGTCTCTCTCTATATATTTTGGCCTCAGCTAAAGGCTCAGGGCAATATATGCCATTTTCACCCTCAGGGCACGAAATTTTACTGCTCTTGCTTCTTAGCTATTTTATTATCCTTTTGTATGTTTGTAAAGAATAAAGAGATAGGGTAGTGCTGGGCTTGGAGGTTTCTGCACAAAGCAACGTGCTTCAGGAGAGTTTTGCATGAAACGTGAATTTGCATTGCCAGGATCTGTGTTTTAAAAGTGCTGTATAAATTACAGATAAATACCATTCCCCATGTTTTTTTCCTCCAAAAATAAATATAATATAATAAAGTCTCACAATTATTCACAACAGGAGTTCCAAGAGAGATCAGGGCTCTGCTGTACCAAGCTCTCTGAAATACATTTTAGGTAGCTTAGGTACTAGGCAATTTATGCATGTTACAGAAAAGCTGTGCTGGTTTAAGACGGTGCAGACTTTTAGTGGCAGCAATGGAAACTCCTGCCACATCTGCCTGTTTGCACGCCCACAAATTTTCTCACCGTGCTGAGCTGAGAAGGTAGCATGCACACAGAGGTCAGTGCCTGAACCCCTTTAGGTGCCCAGTGAGGGCAAAGAAAAAGTCTTCTTTCAAAATTTGCCCCTGAAACCTTGGGTACCCCTTTTTGGATTAGCTCGGAAGAGCCTAGCAGCA
Source organism: Harpia harpyja (assembly GCF_026419915.1). Classification (NCBI taxonomy): domain Eukaryota; kingdom Metazoa; phylum Chordata; class Aves; order Accipitriformes; family Accipitridae; genus Harpia; species Harpia harpyja. Next base: position 16,262,102 of record NC_068951.1, on the reverse strand, counting down.
GATGAAACTGCCAGTGGAGAGCCTGGGGGTGTGAGTGAGGGCTGGTGTCCAAGGAGGTGACTTGTCTCAGTGTTTGGCCTTGGGGCATGAACAGGACAACGTCCAGCTCTGGACTCTGGGCTTCACCAAGGACATCGTGCAGCTGCAGAGGGAGCAAAGGCATCACGGTGGCTCAAGGGCTGGGGGACAATTGCTGATGGAGAGATGCTTGGGGAACATAACCTCTTCAGTGTATCAGAAAGAAAAGTGAGAGGTCAGCTCTTGAGGGGCTCTGAGCACCTTCCCATTGGAGAACAGGGCAAGGCTGAAAGGCCAGTGAACGGAGGCTAAACCTAAGTTCAAGGAGGAAATTAATTTTTACCTGCAGGGATAAATGCCAGCTGGAATGAGCGACAGGGTGGGGTTTTGCTTCTTCACTGTTGGCAAGTCAAAGTATATTCACTCCTCTGCAGCATGTGCCTGGACAAACCAGCAGTGGGAGGAAAACCAAAGGGTGGTTCTCTCTATGCCCTCATAGCTCTAGGTTTAGTCTGTGTTTTCCCCATGGACCTGTTCAAGACCCTTTCAGCTCTTGTCATGTCTGCTATGGCCTTAGAGGAGGCATCTGGCTTGGGGACCCAACTCCCAGGCACAGCAAACACATTTATCACCAAAGCCATCCTAGCTGAGTCACCTGCAGAGCTGACCCAGGTGGAGATACAGCCACCCAAACCGCGTCCCCAGGGATAGGTAGTGAGCCCACAGAGGTCCCTGTTACTGAGCAGTCAGAGAGTATCGAGAGAGGAAACAAATCACCGGTGGCACCTATAGCCACACGCAGAAATTAGAGACTCTGACTATAAGGTCACAATAAATCAGTGCACTGACAAGGAGATCTACCCTTTGTCCAGGGTAGAAGATTTATCTTTGACCCCAGGCAGGGGCATTTCTTCCTTGATTTGTTAAAGGCTGAACAGAAAATGGAGCTAGGTCCTGATGAGTACCTGATTGCAAATGCTCATGCCCAGCCCCACAACTCCTCTTTCCCCCTGCCCTGCAGACATGCACACCCTCGGTCTCAGGATGCTGTATTATGTTTCAAGAGACCCTCTATTTTTTCTGTCCATGGTGGACCAGCTTTTGCAGAACTTGATAATGTGGTTTGTTTTCCTGATGACATTTTAATCAGAGGGCTCTCTCTCACAAAATGCCAACCAGTGCTGGGGAAGAGCCTGCATACTCTCAGCAGAATGGGATGGGTGTTCGTCAGAGGGAAGCACAGCACATCCCTGTGCTGTGGGAAGGGGAGAGACCATGCTGGGGTGCAGGAAGAATCAACACACCGAAAGGAAAAGAGGTTTCTGAACATGGCTTGAATTCCCAGGGTTTCTTTTAGAAAAGTCTTTCAGACTCAGGGCTGAAATTCAGCTGTGATCCAGAGGGAATGAATTCTGCACAAGTGCAAAGTGCTACAGTAAAGGATTGCACCACAGATGCATCCTGGTTTCCATGCATGGTTGAAAGGGGTTGAGATAAACAAAGGAGCTTGGCTGAGACCTGAAGCCACAAGAGAGAAAAACTGCAGGAACATTGGCAACACCTGACTTCTGCCTGATCCAGGACAAAATATGCTAATTTGTCTAGCCACAAGGTCTGGGCTGTCTTCTGTACCACCTCCACATTGATAGACCAACCAGATCACCTTCACCCTGAAATGGTAAATAGTATTTCCTCCTTCACCTCCACAGACAAAACCTACAGACATTCAAGGTCCACTTGTAATGGAGTTTTACAAACAATTTAGAGCAGCCTAAGCTAACTTAACTAAACTAAAACCATGCTGCCATCCCATCTACACTACAGCATGCAACATAGACATTGGCAGCAGTAATGGGCAATACAGGGAAGAATCAATGACATTCATTTTGGCATTGCTTTACAAGCCTTGAAGTCCTGTATCAAAGCTCTTAGTTTTCCTTTTTTTCATATCCCATCACTAAATTAGTCCTTAACTGACTATTGTCTCGATTTGAGGAACTTTTGACATACTATAAATGCAAACATGCCCATAAATCTCACAGTAAAAACTTAGCATGAGAAGCCTGCATAATCATAAATAGTAAATATTTTGCTGTGGCAGTGGTTCATAGGGGAAAAATTAGCATTTCACTTTGGTTTGGCCCAAATGTGTTTTGATTTCCTTGGAGGTTGTTGAGGGGGTTTTTTGGTTCAGTCTCCTGTAATATAAATAATAATGTAGCCAGATGCTTGGTACATAAACACATGGCTGATGAGCAAAGGGATGTGAAGGATAATGTTCATCATCTTTAAAACACTGGGAAACATGGCTACTGTTTTTAAACTGTATAAAATACATGGCATAAACCAAACGTTAATATCCGGGCAGGATCATAGTCTGTCTATGGTGATAGGAATGACATGGAATGACTGGTGCAATTTGTTTGGGGCTTTATCACACAATTTTGCCCTTTCTGCACATGAGTTTCAAAAAATTGTAGAGGTCCCCAATTTTACAGAAGCGGGCTGGTACACGGTGGTGTGACTATGCCATGAAGCAAAACAATAATTGTCTAAAACCAGTGCAAGTGAGCGCAGGATCTGGCTCACATTTTGGTTCCTTTCTTGCCACTGCTTCATCTGAAGTCATTGGAAGAAGGAGGTTCAGTCCCTCCTGAATGGGACCACAAATGTCTCTGCTGGATATCCAGTGACTCCGGAAATTACAGAGATTCCTCTGGAAAATGGGTTACTTCTTTCATTCAAGAAAAACTGTTTTTTCTATGATCATGTGAACCATATCTGAATAACAACTTACCTCTGAATTACAAATAAGAACTTACCACATTATTAAATACAGTATGTTAAATATTTATCCCTCTTCTGTGCATGCAAATCTAAATTCAAGAGATTTAGCATATCACAAGCAGTTTGGGTTGATTCCTATTGTCACATTTTGCTTAACGTCCTCCTAGATTCCAGTGTGTCACAACGGTGATAGCAGTATGTAATCAATACCTCATTCGTAGAAAAGTCTATAGCCATGTAGGAGAAAATTCCCAGCACCCTCTTCTCCAGAAAAATTTGCATAGAGTTTCGCATTTCTGTTCCATTGGTGCCACCTATAGGTGTGTGCACATGTCAACCGATGAAAACAAGTCATTCCTTCTGAGGAGCAGTGACAGGGACATGGGCCAAACATGCCAACGGCATCATCTGGGACCAGCTTGAGAGCAAGCTCCTTGGTGCCGTTGGGGCATTCAGCTTCATCAACCATTTTCCACCAAGCTCACCTTCATGAACCTGCAACTAAACAGCTTGTTGCTGCTGAGTTAAGTAGGAAGTCCTACTGCTGGCTTCTGCTTAGCCTGGCCACCACTTTTGTCCTCTGGGGAAGATGAATTACTGGTCTGTCCCACGCCCATTGCAGTCTGCCCAGTCCTAAGTGGATCACACCTTCACAAAAGCTCTCCTTGGTTTCAGGTTTTGTCTGAGAGTGACTTGGCCACCAAAGCACTAGCATCTTAGTCCTGGGTATCCGTCTGTAGGGCAAGCTCCCAGAGGGAGTTAGCTAATACTTTTTCCAGGAAATGGTAAAAATCCTGTTCTATGTGAGTTACATCGATGTCTCAGTTGAAAAGTTATTCTTTATTGAGAATAAATCTATCCTCTTTCTTTATTGACCAGGTCTTCCTCAGGAAGGCTTCCCAGACAAAAGGAGGGAAAAAAGAGTAAAGGTCCCTGATTTATGAAGATTAATAACTAATTCAGATTGACCACTTTATCTCCCTGGAGAGCATCTCCCAGGAAAGACCCATTGGGCATCCTTGGTAAAGAGAATGACAGTCACCTGTAGTCTGACCAAACTTTGCCAGCCAGAAGACCGGTCCACGGTACTTCTCTGCACAGTTTAGACTTGGAAATGATTAAAAGTCCCATACCAGCAGATATCGGCAATTATCTGAGGTCATCAGCAAATTCTGGGATGGGGCTTTGTGCTGGATCCTCCTACAGTTCAAACAAAGCACTTGTTTCCTCAGCTGTGGTCTCCTTGCCAAGGATGTCCCCAGCCTTTTGGGAGGTGGTGACAGGAGAGGGAGATCAGAGGGAGAACTTGTGGGTTAGGTGACCTCAGGAAAGCCCCAGACTCCTGCACCCAGCGATCCTGCAAGGCAGGCCTGAATATGCATGGGGGCATTTCCTCGTGCAAGCAAGGGGCATTGCCCAAAGGGTACCTCCTCTTACCACCTCTGCTTGCAGAGGGCAGCAGGTGACTCCAAGCTGCACCAGACCAACACCAAAATTCATAGATGAATCAGGATGAGTCCTGCTGGGAACACACTTCCTCCATGTTCCCAAGTGACGAGTAATTTCTATCAATGTCTTCTCCCACATCATTTTCTATGTAGGCTGGAGCCAACCCAGAAAGGTGTTGTTCAGCTCCCTGCTCACCTCCATCCCATCCTTTCCAGAATTTCCCAGCTCTCCCAGAGCCCCCTGTCTCTGATCCCAATACAGCCCTTCCTGTCCCTTACACTTTCATTTCTGTTTCTTTACATCTTTATTAAAATGTATAGCCACTTTGATAGGAAAATTGAAAAGAAAAAGATATGAGGAACAACAAAAAAGCCATAATTATGAAGATTCAATTTAAATTTAAAGGTTGTGGAAGGAGGAAAAAAAAGTAGCAGGAGAAGAAGAAACCAAATTAATTTAGCAGGAAAGCATTGCATGAAATATTGTTGGAGTTTAATAACCATGCAAAGACAGATGATATGTGTGGAAAAATTAGTTGTAGGACCTCATAATAGTCTATTAATATTTTCTACAGGCGCAGAAACCCTTTGCTGAATGATTGTAACAAAGTAATCTTTTTTTTAAGACATTAAAAAATATCTTCAAAAGAAGAAGATGGCAGCAATGTACATACTGTACAGAATGGAGACCCCAGCAAGGCATGTCAGATCCCAGCCTAGATTCAGCACAGGCTTCTCTGCTCTGCCATGACGGAGTGTCTCCCACCAGGCTGCTTGCTGGGGGCAATTGTCCCAAATGGGTAAGATGAGGTCCCTTGACAAGGCATCTCTTCTCCCTTTCTGACTGGTAGGGAAAAGTCTTTTCTTTCTCCTGGCAAGGACAGGAGTGAGGTCCCTGTCAGCTGGGGAGACAGCTACTCTGGGTGGGCAGATCTGGCTGAGAAATGATCTCCTGGAGGAAATTATTCGGAGTGCAGCCCCTGCTCCCGGGCATGACTGCTTGGTAGAAGCAGCTTTCTCCTTTCTTCTCCAAGAAATCCCCATGCTGCCTCTTCCAAAGAAAGAGGCACTTGGAGGTGTCCAGACTCCTCCAAAGGAGGATGCGCAACCCATCACACATATGTTTCTTCTTCCAAATGTCCCATTCTGGCAAAGGCTGGCATTGACCTTGGGCATCTCAAAGTGGAAGAGGCCAAGGGCAGTGTGAATCAGTGGGTCCAGGTGAAGAGGTCCACAGAGGGGCCCATGCCCTGCCCCATGCAACTGCGCTCTTCCCTTCCCTCTCCCCTTCAACTCCAGTGAGAGGTTAGACTCGGCTCTGCTGCCGTTCCTCCTTGACTCTGCCGTCATAGTCCTGTTTTCTCTAGATATCACACCAAATGAGGCCAGAACCTTAATGACCAGTCACTACTTCCATGGTCGTGTCTGCTGTCATCATGATGTGATAGCGATGGGTGGGTGTCCCACAAACATAGACGGAGCAACAGTCTTTTTCAAGGCAGCCTCAGGAGACAAAATGTCATGATCAAGCTCTTGCTGAGCCTGGAACAGCCTTGAATTTGGTCCATGAAGCCAGACATGGCACCAGAGCAGTACAAGGCTGCTGTCATGATGGCACAGCCCCATGACCTCAGTGCAAAGAGAAGTATGCTTGGGTTGACTTGTCATATTCTGTTCCCCAACACGGACCGGGCAAAGACCTCCCCACCACAGCGTGATGGTGGAAAGCTGACGCTGATCCTGAGGAGCAGCGTGCCCAGGAGCAGCATTCAGCCAAAGCATTGGTGCTGCTCAAAGGCTGAGGCAGCTGGAAGGACCCCAGATTTTGGGAGGACAAAGGGAACAAGTTAGGCCACAGAAAAGCCATACCATCTTCAGCAGCATATGGCTGGTCTCTAAAGATGCACTTGTAATATTAGTCTGAAGGGCTCCACACAGAAGGACAGGGCAGTGGTAACGTTCCTGCATAGTACGGCGAAACACACACACACAAAAAAACCCCATATATGTGCACACATGTGCCCTTAAAATCAGTGTTAACAACGAGCTCAAGCAAACGATCACCACAACTGCATCAAGACAAAGGATAGTAATGGGAGCAAGGGAGGACAGGTCTCCATCTGTGGATGTTTTAACTTGGTCTCTCGCAAAGATATATTTCCTTGGTCCTAAATGGGATTTGCTTTAGCTCCAGACAAAACCCTTAGGATCCTGTAAACTCAACTAGGTCAATCCTGCAAGTAAAAAATAAAATGAAATAAAGAAATGAAATGAAATTAAATGCTGAAATGAATAAAATAAAATAAAATAAAATAAACCCAGGACAAAACCAAACTGCAATTTCTCATTCAGCTTCCCCTTTCTCCTATTTTAATCTGTATAGTACCATCCAGTTCCAGCCTCCCCCCTTCCCCTTTTTTTAAATACGGTCTAATCCTGAGTGTGAACTGATGTAGTTTGTGTGTTAGGGGGGGAAAAAATCTCTCTCTCTTTCTGCCTTTTTTTTCCCTTCTTCTTTCCTTGGCCCAGTTCATTATTTTTCTTTCTTGTCACTCAGTGTGATAGGTTGAACAGAAGTGCACAGATGAGCACTGAAAACGGTGTCACAAGGCCTTAATCTAGTCTTTAATGCCTGACTTCAGAGATGTCATTTATCTTCTAACTGCAGCAGGCTTCCACCAACTTTATCTCTAATAATATATTGATGGATTAAAAGGGTCGGGCAGGAGACCGGGCTGGAAAAATTGCTTATTGACATCAAAATACAGTGCCCTCAACCTGATAAACATGGAGGGGCTCGTGTATCTCCCAGAATAGTCGGCGTTGCTATAATTTTTTTTTCTAGCATGTTTCTCCCAGGTTCATGGGGTGGTCCAGTAAAATAAACAAACAGAACAAATAAATAGGAAATATAATTTCTGCGTTGACGCAGCTGAGTGGAAGCCCAGCCATTTCTGTAATAGTTTCTTAATGAGAGCGCCATGCAGGGCTATTTATCGCAGACCACAAGCCACGTTCCGAAGCGACCTGACAGGGAAAGGCTGCCATTGTTTTAGCGGGTCGGGTGGTATTAGGACATGCGGGATGAGAGATTGCAGCACCCTGTAATAGCATTTTGGGAAGCTGTTTCTTTCCCTGGTGGTGTAACAGTCGGGAGCTGTGTAGCAATCTTTATGGCTGAAATTCATCCCTTGCTGCATGAATCTCATGCAAGAAGAATTAAACGGGGGAGGAGAAGGGACTGCCATGCAGAGCATCAGCGGAAACGCTGCCCCGACCTCCACTCTCTGCCACAGACCTGACAGATGGGTGCCTGGTGGGGAAATGCAACTACCTCTTATTTTGGGGCATGACATAGCCTTTTGCATGCCCCAGATACAGGTGGAGAAAACATTCCCCTTGCTCCTCAGCCACCATGGGCATTTTGAGTTGCTGCTCATCCCTGATTTATCTGTCCCTTTCTGATTTCAGCAGTTTTCATTGCACACGTGGGCTTGAGCAGTGCTCCTCCAAGGTCCTCCAACACCAAAAATTGTGCTGTGCCCCAACAGCTTCCCAACACTACAGGAGCAAACACACCTGAGACTCGGCATCCCACAACCTCCGCCAAAGGCAGCAGAAAGGTCCTCCACCATGTTCCAGCTGGTTTTACTAATCCTACAGGATTACTGGCAGGGAAAGGCAGTCACAACTGGCATTGGCAGGAACAGCCACAGGTGAAAACTTTTTCCTTGTAGTGGGATGGAGATGGTTCAAGCATTCACTGTACAAACATTGCATTGCTGGGAAAAGGTGGGGCCCCTGCTGAGTCCATTGCAATGTGCTTTTGTTTGTTTTTGCAAAGCACTTTTGTTTGTCTCTTGCTAAGGAAACTTGTTGCAAATAGAGATGACTAAAAAGCATGGATCTTTATCCCGAGGAAAGCTCCAACATTTTAAGTCTGGTTTATAGTAAAGCCAGGATGAATGGCAAAATCCTAAAGCTTTCTCTTAGAAGAAAAAGTTGAGAAAAACATACTGAACAGGACATTGCAATTTGGACTGATGTTCCTGGTCCATTCCAGCTTGAGCTACAGATGCCCCCTACCCTGGTCCATCTGTTCTCCAATAGGGCTCACTCAAAAATACCACCCATCGTGAACTGTGACGGACATATCCCCCTAAACTGATGCATGGGCTTCCTGGGAAGCCTGTGAGCCACTGAGACAGGTGCAGAGATAAACTTTGTCACCAGAGAAAGCATTTCATTTCATTTTCCTGGAAAGAAATTCCATGAAAATCAATCTTCCCACAGAAAATTTTTGATTCTTGGCAAAAAGCCTTTTTCTGATTGGGAATTGCCTCAACTCAAAAATATCTGAGCAGCTGTGGTTACAAGAAGAGTCACATTTCATTCCTGCATGCATTGAGAGGGACTCTGTATGAAGGCAAGCTCAACAGTCCTTGAGGAGGTGGTAAAGTTGCGAGCATCATCATCACAAGAGCTTTTAATTATCAGGAGTTCAGACTGCTTTGATCATACCCCAAAACCTGAGCTAGGTGGCTTGGAGAGGTGTTAGATGGCCCAGCAGAGACCACATTTGCCATGGACATGGTCCTTAGCTTGGAAAAGATGGGTTCGCAAGAACTAAGGAGCTTACATACCTTGCAAGACTTATCCTTCCCTGATAGATGGAAATAATCAAAATAACACTGCAGCACATCACATAGATGATGTCAGGTATAAAGATCTCTAGGATGCAGACCCCACAAATAAAGACCAGTGACCAAACCCCATACAAATGGACTCTGGAAGACCAGTGCTGATAAACACCATTCCCATTCAAAAACCCTAAGAAACACAAATGCAAAAAAAATTTTTTTAAATGGGGAGAACGGGGAAAAATTAGCCTGATGGTCTCTGATGAGCAACCAAGCTGTAACTTTGATCATGAGCATTGCTCTGGGAGCAAACACCTGACCATCACACGGCCTGGTGTCCCAGTTCCTCAGATGGGAATGATTGGCAGGTGCTTGCAGACAGCAGAACACAAGCCTTGCATTATAAGATTGTCTTTCCGAAATTTACCCGCTGAAATGCTGAATTTATCAGCTGAATTTATCAGCTGAAATGCCTCAGACTTCTGGGAAGCTGCCTGTGGCCGACCACTTGATGGGAAGGATGTCTCCGATTTTTTTGGCATGTGGAACTAAAGCAGCTCAGCCGCTTTCCCCTACACCTGCCAGTCACTCCTGGTTGTACTTTATCTAAGCACCATTTTCTAATTTCACTACGGTGAAGACTATCACAATGCATTTTTGCTATAGGTAGCTAAAATGACAAACTGCAAGGTTTGTTACATTTCAAATATAAGTTGAATAAATTACTGTAGTTAAAAATAGCAATTTAATACCCAAATTCTGTTAATAAAAAAAACCCCAACCTGACCTTTTTGTATGTGCCATTCTTTACATGTTTCTCTTTTTTCAGACTCCTTGGCAAGCAGAGAAATACCCCCAAATGAGGTGGTTTTCTCCCTCAAAAATGGAATTCTCTGAAGCTTTTTGCAGGACTTTGTTTCCTTCCCATTAAATTCCCTGAAAGGCTCCACAGTGACGTCACCAGTGCAAAGTTTGGCCAGCACTGCTTGGTTTTAGCATCTCACTATTCTCTGAGACATTTTGCAAATCAACATTTTCCATTATTCCCTTTGATTACCCCATCCCTTTCTGAATTTCCAGCTAATCACTTGTCATCCCTTATTTAAAGGCGGGGGGGGGGGGGGGGGGGGGGGGGGCAGGCGGGCGGGGATGTAGGGTTTCTCATCCCAAAGCTGCATGTTACAGCATTTGCAAGGCCACAAGGCACAGCAATGCGCTGTGTATCACAGGTCAGCCGCGAGCTGCATCCTGCAGCCAGACCCAACCCCTCTACAGACCCTGCCATAGCATTACTGCTTTGCTCACAGGAATGTGATATTAAGGAAGCACTGACAATAATTCATGGCTCTTCGCTGCCTACAAACTAAGCCAGCAAACTCCCACTAATGTCCACAGCACTGGGGTTTTCTCCTCAAGGCTCAACTATTTTTCGCTGTTAGGTCTTAACATATTTTACATGGGAATGATTTCTCTACCTAATGGAGTAGTAAACTCACTAGATGGTAGGGGTTTTTTTTTCCAGGATTGGTCATTTAAAATAAAAAATATCAATATCGCACTTGGCCATCCTTACGTGTTTTCCTATTATTCCCCAGAAGTAATTGCCAATGATTTAATGAAGCAGTTCCCAAAAGGCGTGGGTGTGCACATCTATTTGTTGTACTGCATCCTGTGTCTTCCAAGGTGCCTTCTCTGTCAAACTGCTTTTCCCCTGAAGAATCACCCTGTCAAAACCCTCATTATTTTATAACTTCTATGCCCCTCTTCTCTTCTCACCTTGTTAAATACTGCTAGAGCAAAGGAGTTCAGTAGCTCTACCATTTTAGCAACGCCATTGATTTTGTCTCCCTCTTCATTTATTAATGGAACTACTTTCTCTCTAGTATTCCCTTTTCCCTGATATAATTGTAAAAGCTCTTTTTATTCCCCTTAAGCCTTTCTGCTCTCTGAGCTGGCCTTATCTTTTCCCTGCAAGCCTTAACTGACTGTATATTCTTGTTTAGTTCTCTTTCCCTTCTCCATTTTTCACTATAGGTTCTTTCTTTACACTCCTATCTTTCGCCAGTGCTTTGTTATGCCACATTGGATGCTACTTGTCCTTCCATTTATTTCGATGGCAACAGTAGCGTGCCCCACTCTATGGGGCTATTCTGGTGTTTCTGGCCTTTTCTCACCCCTTTGGATTTAACACATCAACTCAGTGCCTCCGGTTCACACCTGGCCACAGAGGCACCGGATAAGGTGCAGACTGGAAAGGCACCATCCATGGGAAGTCCCATGCCTTGTAACCCCAACATCCCAGGTACGTGTCTCCATCTAGGAGGAACCAAAGCATCTCTCCCAAACCAGAAATCCTTTTCTTCCTGCTGGCACTTCAGAGCCAACTCTTGTTTCTGAACCCAAGGCCATGGGGTTTCCAAGAAGCAAGCGGGGAATTTCACAGTGTGGTTTTAATTATTAGAGCAACTATCATCTGGAGCAGTCAAACAGAGGCAAAAGACTGGATGGATTTTACCAGGGCCTCTGTGAAATTTCTGAATGGGATTTTGTTGCAATACCAGTGAGTTGGACCAAAGGGCTCAGAAGCCACCCTGGTTCTCTGGGTCTCTTGCTTTTTGTAAGTGGAATATCTTCGTTGCAAATAGGTAATGGCTTAAAAGAAAAAAAATCACAGTACTTCTAATGAATCATCGTTTAATCTGGAAGAATCAAACCATTGCATTTTTAAAATAAGGAAACACACGCTTCAATTCCGTTGGACTTAGAACGTGTTAAAATGAAGTACTTTCCTGAAATTGTAGCAAATTCTTTTGCTAAGTCTGAATCTACATTTTCCCATACAAGATGGTTTTTTTTGCAGCGAGTACATGGAATAGAGATAGGAATTATCAAAAGACCAGAAAACAACGCCTCTGAGGAAAGATTGAAGAAGTTAGGGTTGCTCAGCTGGAGGAGAGGTGGGACATTGCTATAATCTCCAAGTACAGAGAAGGCTTATGGAAAGAGGAAGGGATAGCTTTTCTTCCTGGTAGGTAAGATAAGTAGTCATGAGCTTAAACCACAGCAGGAGAGGCTAAGGCTGGACATGAGGGGACGAGGCTGCTGAAGTGCAGGGACAGGCTCTTGGGGAAGCAGGTTGTGCCTGTATTGATGGAGGTGTCTTTTCAACAAGCAAGACTACCACCTACGTGGAGCAGCATGATTCAGCTGCTGCTGCTGCAAAGGTCATCCCAAGGTCCTTTTCACCTCCCTTTTCCTAGGATTTCACTGACCCTGCTGTCCTAGCAAGCACCAGTCTGCAAGGTTCAATGTTTTTTGGACACTGCAGCACTTCTATAGCACTGTGGGGTTTTGGTAGATCCAGAGAGGAACATCTCAAAAGACCTGCTTGGTCTCCAAGTGTCCCACTGACCAGAGCCGCTGTGCTAGGCACTGCCCCTCTGTTAAGCACTGCTGAAGCACAGGTTTCTATAAAAACATTATCGAGAACATAAAAGACCTGGGCACTGAAAGCCAGCTAAAGCCATGAAGCCAAAAGCTCCCAGGAGCAGTGTTGCAGGCAAACCCAGCCCAGGAGGGCTCCCAGCCCTAGCGCAGGCATGGGGAGGCGGGGGGAAGGTGGGATTCTCCAGGGAATTTGGCACTGCTCCCTTCTCCAAGTCTCCCCTGGTGTGCACAGAAGATATAGCATGGCTAATTACAGGAAAATAAAGAGAAAGAGACATAAAGAGATTGCCTGAGCTGAGAGAGCCCTGGGAAGGGCTGCTGGATGTCCTGTGGTGCTGCCACTGCAATTAGACCCCCACAGAAAGTGGGGCTGGAATGAGAAAGTTTGGAACTGTGTGGAAGGAAAGGGTTAATTATAACCCATTTCTAATTTCCAGGCATTGACTATTTGTAGATTAACAGGCGGTAAGGCTAGACAAGACATTTAAAGTGGTCTAGGCTGGAGTGGCAGCAATGGGAGACTGTGGCAGAATAGAGCTGGTCCTTAGCCCAGAGGACCACAGTAAAGATGCTCGCACAAGGATTGTGGGAGGCACCAGGCTAGAAGAAATATTCTAGATTGATGCCAGCAGTCAGGAAGTTTCTGGAAACTGGAAAAAGTGCAGTAAACTTGGCTGGTTTCATGGTGCGAATTCTTAGCCGAGATGGAGATGTCTTTTGGGGCTCAGCTATTTTTGGGGCTCTCATTTCACTGAGCAGGAGGGAAAGTCCCAGGTGTGCTCAGCCTTGCAGATATCTCAGGAGCATCAGGAAGATCCTTGCCACATGGTGCCCTGTTCCCAAGTCAGGCCTCTCCCTTTTGCAGAGCCCCTTGCACAAGGTTGGGATGAGGAAGGGAGAAGTGAAGGACAAGAGAAAAGAGAGAGTAGAGGAGAGGAGGATTGCAGCCATCCTGGTGCAGCACAAGCCAAGCCAGAAACCAAGCCCCACAGCCAGGTTGTCCCCATACTTACTACACTCAGTAACAGCAGCAGAGCAATGAGCCCAGCACCAGCCTGGACACGACATGGCAATTAGTGTTGGGGGATGAACAGCACTGTCAGCACAGCCAAGGCTTTCATCATCCTGCAGAACAACTATAGAAATGGTTTGATATAATGCTAAACTTGCTTCTGTGGCTATCCTGCAACATAAACTATTGCTATTGCTGCTGTTATAAATAAATAATAATAATCTATTAAAACTAGTTAGGAAATGTCACACATCTTTAACCAATTTGGAAGAAAATTGGGGTGAGTTTTGCAGAGGGCCAGGTTGCCCTCACAGTCATCCCCTTGGGGACAAGCTCAACAAATCTCTCAGGTCAGGAGCTAGCTCCAGGATGGTGTGTTGTTAGGAAGAGATGAGCTGGTGCGAATGCCATCAGGCCTGGAACAGGAAAAAACACAGTCATACTGGGATGTTCAGGGACATAAAAATGTAGAGTATGACTGCGTTGGTCACATTGTCCAACAAATCCAACCGGACTGGGTGCCAAAAAAGAAAAAAACCACCTCATCTTTCTAACTTTTCTAGCAACTTTTCCGTTAGTCCAGGCACACCCATGAAAAGGCTCTTTCCAGCACATTTGGAACCTCCTTCCTACAAGAGAGCAAAGATTTCACAGCAATTCCTCAAAAAATGAGATAATACTGTGCTTTCAGCTTGCCACACCTGAACATCTCCTATCTTGGCTCTTCCATATCATATAAGAACACAGGATTAGTGGTGCATTTCCATGCTTTTGAAGACTACATCACATGACCCCTTCCCTCCACCATCCATCTCGAGAGCAACTGGCGGTTTTACCTTACTGGTTTTGCTGGGACACATTTCCAGAGCCTCAATGCTTTAAGGTTAGAAGCACACCCTCACCGGACCAGTCACAGCATTCCTGTACCCATGGTGTAATCGTGGCAAGTCTTTAAGCATTTTAAGGAGGGTAGGCATGGAGAAAGGAGGTCCATGTTTGCAGAAAAAAGAAACAATAATTCCTTCAGCAGTTTGATGTTAAAAAAAAAAATAAAGGCTTGTGAGCTGCACTGAAGCTTGAATGTCAGAAGTAGACCCTGGGGACATGGATTAGAGGGCACAATGAAGGTGAGTCTCTGAAATTAGCATCATGGATCTTTGGGCGATTGTTAATAAGAATACAGAAATGCAAATCTCCAGGAACTGGTGAGACATCGGCCTGTGTGACTACAAGTACACATGTGGGTCCAATCAAATTAAGGGAGATTCACACCAGGACGGTAAAAGGCACGTGGCTGACTTGATGCCTGTTACAGCACAGACAGACACCTTATCTCCTGCTGGGGGAGAGCAAGAAGTCCCTCACAGGAGCAAGCCCAGTGTCTCTTCATGTACAGAAAATGTAGGGAAGTGATCCTATCTAAATCTGGCTGTGTCCACGAATATCCTCTTTCGGGGCATTTGGCCACCATATGTAGCCCTACCTAGAGATTCCCTTACATGTGACGACAAGAAAGTTGCACACAGTTTACTGAATCCTGACTGCAACTACAAGTAATGGATCTGATTTTTCCTTCCTCCACTTTTTTACTTGGTCTTATGGAAATCCATCCCAAATTCTTTATGAAGCTGAGCTGCTGCTAGAGCAGAAGGCTGAGCAGAATATCGTGCACTGGTTCCTCATGCAGTAAGGGCTTTCTTCTTGCTGACCGTGACTTGGGGTTGCTCTTTTGTTTGGGGTTTACAAGCTGAAAATTGAGCCCTAATTCCATCCTGCTCCGAGCTTTGTGCTGTGCATGAGGACAGTGAGTCCTTGCATATACCCTTTGCATAAAGATAAGCTCTCATGAAAGTGGTTTGTCAGCTCAAGATGAGATGAGAAAGGACAAATGCTTCGATAACAAGCTCTGAGTCTTGTCTTGACCGCTACAACATTTGGGTTCTTGGGGATCAGTGAGCAAAAGGTTGAGGCAGGGTCTCCTCAAGACCTGGACTGTGCTCAGAAGCAACCCTGAGCTTGGAAACTGCAGGCATCTTACCAACCAGCATTCAGTCCTTACATAGGACCTTCCACTTCTGTTTGCAGATGTTGCTGTTGGACCTTCTTCTCCCCCAAGGGCTAAATGCAAGTTGAAGAGGATGATCGGTAGACACTAAATACCTGGTATCCTACAGCATTTAGGGAAGGATAGAGAATATCATTCCAGTCTCCTAAACCTCTGGCTTTTAAGCTACTGCTGATTTGGCCCAACCTTGGTTTCTGGCCCTTGAGAAATGCTGTTAGCAAAGACGGTCAGACACGCTGAAGCAAAGGTGGATATTTCCAACAGATTGAGGGCAGAACCCAAGCTTTTTGGTGCACCTCAAACCCATATGCCCCCAGGATCCTACAACCAGCAGCAACGAGAAAATGTGCCACACCTAAGTTAGCACTGAGTGGATTTCACATTATGTCTCCAGAGCAGCAGAGGTAGGGCAGGCTTCCGTGGGCACATCCCCTCATTCTTTCTCTTCTGAATCCTTTATTTTTTTCCCCCTTTCTCATTCTGTCTTTGCTTGCATTTCAAGGTTAAAAAAAGTCAGGATACAATAGTAAATATGTAAGATTAGCTCCTAAAATATGTTAGCAAGTGAAAGCTAAAGAAAGCCAAATGAATTTAAAAAAGGCTTTCTTGAAGCTTAGAACAGAGACAGTTCTTTTGATCCTTTATCACACAATAACAAAAAAAGCACCAAGGGAGATACATATATATAATATACATATAATATATATATTTATATACTCCATGTGCACGCATATGCCTCTGTGTGTGCGTGTGTGTGCGCGCATGTGTATGTGTGTATTTTAATTCACATAGGCTTTCCTTTCTTTAAAATGCTGCAAGAAGCTTTTTTTTCTGCAGATTTCTTTTTCTTTCTTTTTTTTGATATTTCAAAGCTGGCAGTTCAGTAAATGGCTGGAACTGCCACATCTCTGTTCTTGCTAAAGAAATCAATGCTAATCCTATTACTGGCAGTTATCACCTATCCCAGAAACCGCGGCTAAAAGAAAAAAAACCACTGAGATGTCAAAGTAGGAAAAAAGCATGGGGGAAGGGGAGAAAGCGCCCTTCATTCACTTTCAAACAGTGATTGTTTTCTTATTTTTGATCATTTTTTCCTGTTAAGAGAGAAACTAAACCACAAAAAAAGGGGGGGGGGACACCAAACAAATCCACGCTCAAATAACATTAAGGGCCTGATTTAAACCTACGCACCCACATGTAAACCCGGGCACCGCTGAGAGCTGAGGCTCATGACGTAGTGCTGAGGTGGGGAGTGGGGTCCTGGGGCTCACAACCTGGTGCCCAGGCAAAGAGCATCCCACGTCCCCAGGTCTCCTGCCCTGCCAGCACTGCAGGGCTGCCCGCAGATCCAAGAGGATTGCTTGGGGCCAGTGTTGTCAAAGCGCGGGGAGGTAGGGGGTGCCAGCTCATTTTTGGGTGTGCTTGCCATGTAGGGACCCCTCCAAAGCACCCAGCTAGGTATTTGCACAAGGCAAGGAATTTCTTGGTGTTGCCATTGGTTGGTTTGATGTGCTGGCTCTGCTTGGTGCAGCCAGCTGTGGATCTGACCAGACTCCCCTGCCTGCTCCAGTTGTGAGCAGATGCCCCATTCCCTGGTACAGAGCGGTTCCCCTGGTGCAAGTTGGGCTCTGACCTTCACATCTGCAGTTGGTCTCAGGGCTGAGCATCTCAAAAGGCTTGGGTAGATCAGTGCAGATCGTACTTCACCATCCATATGGGATCTTGGTTCTCCCAAAGTTATTTTAATGGGCCTACATCTTTTCTTCTCTTCCCACGTGCTCCTACAACATGGTCACACTCCTTGAGCATCCTCAGGGCATGGCTTGCCTGTCTGGGATTTCAAGGTCCCCGTTGTGATCGTGATCAGAAGATGCTGAAAAGATGGAGATCCTGAGGTCAGCTCACTCTGTTTTGGCCTGTCGGGTGGCCCTGCCCAACCCTCTTAATGATTCATGATTTTGGGTCGTCACACATCCCAACTGAGTATTTATTACTCTAAAAGCCAAAAGCAGCAGCAGTTTTTGAACCTGTTCTTTGAGAAGAGGCACCCAGCTCCTATCCATTAGACCACACCATCCTTCTTGCTGCCAGAAGCAAGGAGACGTTGGTCGTCAGTCTGATATGCTGAGGGCAGGCTGGTACCAGCCACATGGCTCACAGGGAACAAGCAAGAAGTAGAGCACAAACCAAGTAAGCAGCTAAGAAAGAAATAAAAATAAACCCAGACCCAGACCAAAGGCTTGGACAACCAGGCAGCCAGGTGTCTGCTCCACCTAGCCACAAGTCGATGCATTTCCCAGCACCTGGGAAAGCATTTCCATAGCACACCGCCCTCACCACCTATACCACCATGGGCATCCCTTCCAAACTTTCACCTTTAAGCAAAATTTCAGTTCATTCTGGGTACTGGCTGGCCAGTGAGCCAATGGAGATATTTGGAGCCTGCTGGAGATATTTTTCTCTCTCTTGAAACTCTGAGGCAGAGTTACAACCAATTTAGGCCTTTGAGAGTATCTTGAACTTTTGCAAAATGAGTTTCCAAAGCCTGTGGGAGTCAGCAAGGGATGAAGGCGCCAGTAGGAGCCATGATAGGAGAAAGCAAAACCCAGACACTTAATTTTTGGTGTTACTTGCAACCAGCAAAACTGAACAAAGTAACAAAAAGCAACAGAGAGGAGGAAGTGTTGGGCTTGCTCCCCTCTGCCCTTTGGGTGGTTTGTAGGTCCTGCTCTTGCTCCTGTGCAGCCTTGTTCTCATCCTCCGTGCCCAGCAGACCCCACCACAGCCACCTCTGATGGTCTGCCCAGGCACCTCCAGCTCCCCTTGCAGGCAAACCCTGCCCATCACAGCATGGCTTCAGCAAAAGTAGTAACAACCATCTAAGCCCAAAGGGACCAGCAGGGGCAAGGACTGCAGCACCCATCCAGGCTCCTGGGCTCTTCATGGATGGGATGGACATGGACCAGGGTGGAGGTACAACAGTAACACTCATGCAAGTAGGGAATGGGTGATGTAGGGAAGAAAATAAAAAGGGATGTTAGAGTCTCATGGGGATAACAGCAGGCCATTGAGATGTTCATGGGTGACAGAGGGAGAGCAGATATGCATGGAGCTAATGACACCTTGGGACAGATCAGGCTCGCGCAGTCTGTGCATGGCATGTGACAATGCCAGGGACAGAGCAGAGATATTTCCGTCACAGGATGTGGCAGGGAGCAGGCAGCAGCAACGTTTGATAGCAAAGCAGAGGCAGAGGTTGAACAGGAAAGTGTAAGGATTTCTTAGTGCAGAGAAAGAAATGCATAAAAGCAATTCCTGCGTGTGTCTGGGGTTTCAGAGAGGACAGAGACAGCTGCAAGGGTACGTGCTTGTTTGTTTATGTAGTTGGACAATCCCAAACTAAAATTAGTCCTAGTTTGACTCAAAAGCAGGGAAAAACATCATTTTGGCTACAGATTGCTATGAGAATTTTTCATGGCTTTAGTACAGCTGAAGTAATGTTTTACAAAGACTATTCTTTGATGTGGATGGGGAGACAATGTTAACAGTATGCCAGAGTATCATTAAAACAATTTAGGAGTATCAAAAGATTTATGGTTGGGGTTTTTTCTATAACAGAAAGTGGTGGCAAAACCAAATTGATAGCTTGCAGTGATGGAAAACACAGCACTCAGCCCCAAGTCTGAACAGACCCAGGGTCCCCATCACCTTCCCCCCAGCCCTGAGAATCATGCCCAGAAGAAAAAAGAAAATGAACAGATTTTTATTTCTGAAGAAAGTTTGTCTTTCCCTGCTGGAGGACATGGTTGGGTGAGCCCTATCTTACCCCCTCTCCTGGGCTTGCCTGGGCAGTGGTGAACGGTGCAATGTTGTATTTCTGATGGCAGGTGACAGCAGGACACAGTCAGTGCTGGCAGGTAGACATCGACACAATTCAGGGTATTCCTGTCCTCCATCCCCAGCCAGCTGGAGTCTAAACATCTGCATGAAAGCAGACCTTGAAATAAAACAGAGACAGACCAATGCATCCACAGCAGGCAAAAGTGTAGGAGAGGAGATGGCGATAGCCATGGGTGGCTCAAGCTACAGGGGGGTGAATCCCACCCAAAGAAATCCTTCTTAATAGCAGCACTTTAAGATTTTTTTTTAGTAGTGGGGTTTTTTGGCCTTGTTTTCCGTCTTTAAAATAAAGGCCAGGCACTCAGCTGAAGATCCGGCCTGGAGTATTGACCATAATCAGCTATACCACCACAAAATGAAAGCCTGTGTAATTAGAAGCATTATTCACTATTTATATGGTATCAGCTCTCTCCCAGTATCAATATTTGGTAATTCTCTTTAGAACTACGTGGGTTTTATCCAGTTTTGTAGTTCGATTGATAGGAAGATGGCCCCACTGCAAGCACTGAATTTGAAAGGCATAAAGAACCTCCTAACTAGGGCTGCTAATGAGGGACAGAAAACGAAGCTGTATACCCGGCAAGCCCCTTTCTGCCCAGGCTGTGCCGTGCCCCCCATGGGACGGAGCCAGCTTGTCCCTGGGGCACCCCTGGAGGGCTCCCATCTCAAGGGTTGCAACAGGATGGATGCAGAGCTTTTAGCAGGGTGGTTTATAGAGAAATCTGGTACCTGCTTTCTCATAGAGCACTGCATTTTTTCAAACAGGATTTCCCACTTTGCTGGGACACCTTTTAGCCGCAAACAGCCATCTTGATGATTTGTAAGTCTCGGGGAAGAACGAGTGCACATTGCAAATTCATGCAGAGATTCTGCTTGAAAGAAGCACCTGGAGTGTTAGCCGCTGGGATATTTGCTGGGATATTTCCTTCCAAACTCATCCACAGTTGGTTCCATGTCCTACCGGTCAGCAATTTGCAGGTGACAGAAGCCAGCTGTGCTCCAGGGATGGGTGCTCGCTGCCTCCGTGCAACATCACCCCATGGAACTGGGGTTCTTTCACTGATTAACACAATCTCATCGTGCCAAGAGGTCTCCTATGGCAAAATCAGCCCCCATTTCCCACAGGACTTCAGGGGACCCCCCTCCCAGAGGGCGGTGCACACCACAGAGCGGGGCTGGGAGGATGACCAGGGACTTTGAGGCAGCTCCTCAGGGAAAACCTCGACCAGTGGATGGATGGGGTGATAAGAAGTCCTTCAGGGATGTGAGAATCATTACTGGGGGGGATAAAAGCTAACCCAGGAAAGCTGGCATTTTGCAAGAAAAAGGGAAACATCTTTGCCCCCAGATTCCCAGCAAGCCATAGCATGAACCCCAGAGGAGGAGAGCTTGTGCTGGGCCAGCTGCCTGGTCTCACAGCCCTGCCAGGACACGCTCAGCACAGGCATCTGGACCCCGTGTCCTTTCCAGCTACCCAGTGCCTGTCCCTTGATGGTTTTATGTGTCCCACTGCAACGCCAGCCCCAGTTCCTCCCTTTGCTCATCTGGGCAGCAAAGCTAATGCGGGAGAGGCAGCCCCCTGCTCTCCATAGCAGCACATTCTCAAGCCCCCCTCCATGCCCACCCTCTTCTTTCCCTTCCAGCCAGACTCCTGTCAAGTTGCTAATGTCTGCTGATTAAACAAGCCTTGAATTTGAATAGTGAGCAATAAAGAGAGAGAGAGAGGCACACGGTCATCTGCACCGCACAGAGTGCCCTCTGGGTAGCAATCAATGGGAGCAGGGGATGTACTAGTTAGCAATGAGATGTTGCAGCTGCACACTGCTTGCTTGCAGGTTTTGGGGAGGGGGAACCATGGGGGTGGCTTAATGGATTGCAATGCTCAGAGGCCTGAGCAAGTCTTGTTTTCCCACCCAGCACTGCTGATACGCTGTGGTCCCACCATCGGGTCTGAGCTTTGGCTGCTGTGCCTAGGGGTGCCTCATGGGGGGCAGACCCTCACCCCAGCACCAGGTCACGCTCCACTGGCATCATCTTCAAGGGTCAGCTCTCCTCTGCACAAACTGGGGCTTCTGAAGTGTCCTGCCAATGTGGTGTGCACAAATGGCACTGTGAAAAAGAGTGGGGTGGGGCCTGAAGAATTTCCAGAATATAGTAGGTAATATGCAAACTGAGCAGTGATCAGCCATAAGAAAAGATTTGGGGGCACACCTCCCCAGATCATTATTAGCTCTCTAGCTGTGCTTACAAATGCAGCAGGGAGGAGAAAGCAGCCAGTGCCAGGCACAGGAGGGGACTTTTGGGGATGCTCCCAGGCATGTCCTCCCTTGAGAGCCATAGCACAGCAGAGGCCAGGTGCTGCAGCAGAGGTCAGAGCCTGCAGCTGCCCAGGGAACTTGCTTCCCTTCCACCCCAGACACCTGACATAGGCAGTTTTTCTGAGCAAACTGCCATTTCTTTAAGATCTGGAGACTCTTTCCCTGCCAGCAACAATGACAAGCTGCTAAATGGTGTCAGTGACTGTTTGAGTCCTAGATAAAATAAACCATCATTTTAACACCGGTGGCATTTCACCACATCATCAGCACGAGGCTGGCTGAACTCAGGGATAGACATCCCTCTAATTATATAAATCAAAATAAATAAAATATCATGCCCTTGGGCCCATTGCAGAGTGGCGTACCTGATAGGAAAGCACTCACAGGCAAAGTGGTTTTGGGAAAAGGCAGCTCGCTGTGCCATGCAGCTGAGAGGAGGAAGGAATAGCCATGCTGAAAGATCAGACCCATGCATGGAAGTCTGAAGGAGATCAGGAGCTGCCGACAGAGCCCATAGCCAGGAAAGAAATTGCCCCAGCTCAAAAAAAGCACAAGCAAAGAGTTGGGAAATGAGGCTGTGTCAGGGCAGGAGTGGCTGGAAAACACCCGGCAGCTGTTACTGCAAGGCAGGGAGACAGCCCACAACTGGGACAGGGAGGGAGATGTCCACACACCTGCATGGGGCTGGCAGGGAAAATTGTTTACTGGGAAATTAAAACCAAAAAAATGTTGGGTTTTTTAATCTCTTAAACTGTTTGTTTCATTTCTGCAGCCTCATCCTCGGGGCTGGGTTTGTACCACCTCACTGTTTGATTGCTTTGGTAACGTAGGGCTGGCTCCCTCCATTGAGTCATTTTACACCTAATTCATCCAAACTACAGGAAAAATTGTTCTTGTGCTGGTCACCCCAGTGGTCAGCTGAAAATGAGAGCTGCTGGGGGAACATCTCACTGCAATGTGGCTGCTTTGGCTTCTTGCTATCGCTGGTAAAAGTTAATTTATTCAAATCAAAATCTCCCAGTCTAGGAGAGGTAGAGGAAGAGGTTGCAACTCTACATGCTCTTTCTCTAGGCTATTTTTTTGACCTCATGGTCTTCTGGTGTGGCCCCGCAGAGCCTCATGAATCTTCTTTAATAGCCAATATGACCATGACTGATTGGAAAAAGAATTTTAAAAACTGGGATCTAATTTTTTTTTTCATTTTAGAAAAATCAAGCAAGGCACAACAGAAATGAACGCTTTCAGAATTACCTTGGTGAAATATTTTGCTTTTTCTGAAGGCAGTGAGCAGCTTACCAAAGCCACCAGTTAATTCTTCATCTCCTCGAGACCTTCAGCAAAGGCTGGATGTATTTCCAGAAGATATGCCTTAGATCAGCTTCAAACTATTGGCCCAGAAGTGGGGGGTTACTGGTGCAGAAAGGTGGTGATAGGGAACACCCCATCAGGTGGTCACAGTGGTTTTGTCTGGCTGTGACACCTATGGGCGAACAAACAGGTGAAACGGTCATCACCAGTTCATAATTACCTTATCTCTGATCTTAATTTCAAATATTTCTCCATGAAATGTTGTCTGTTTACATTTCCACTCCTAAAAATTTCATATCAGAAAATGGCATAATGTCATATTTATATTAATTGGATATTCTGACTTTACTGCTCGCTCCATTGGTGGAGGGGAGAGTTAGAAACCACATAATATACAATATAAAATATAAAATACATGTTTGTGCACAGTGTATAATTTAATGCATGAGATACACAAGATCTTCCAGCACAGTGTGTTTTAAACAACAGCATTTTAGTCTCCAAAGCACAGCAGCAAGGGAAACATTTTCCATGCTCAGTTTCTCTGCTATTGGAACATTTGTTTTTTATTCTGAATATTTCAGCACATCTATTTACCTGGCACTATATTTAGTACCACAGTACCAAGATGGCATATATAAAGATTCAATTGCAATTCCCATCTGATGTCCCTTCCCTCTCCTTTTTACCCCCTTTTTTATGTCCGCACTCTGAATTCAGCACAAAGTTGGTGTGTTTAATTTAAAAAGAAGTAAAACGCGCCAGGAGACGCCTCAGACCACTGCAAATCACCTACTTTATAGAGGCAGTAAAATTGTGTATCGGATTAAAAGTGATGCTGATCTGAAATTTATGATAACTTTTAATGGCATTATAATTTTTTTTCCCTGTGCGCTCCATCACTGAATCGTTTGGATGCACAGTGCAGCAAGATGAAATTTGTAAGGGAAGAACATTACACAGGCAAGCACTGAGGGGGCCTGGGGGGAGGCAGTGGAATAATGCAAGAGCCCCTTTTCAGCGTGTGAAGGATGCTGCTGCCGCATGCTCTGCGCGGCCCGTGGGGCTGGGCTGGGCTGATGGGTCCCCGCAGCACAAAGGCGTGGATGTGCTTGGTGCCAGGGAGTGAAATATCACCCCCAACAAAAGGTGGTTATTTAGGAGAGCACTGGGACCGAACCATGCTGGGTGTCGCTTGCAAAGGTCTAGTGTTGTTTCTGTCCCTGCCTGGCATGAATCAAGGCTCCTTTTCCCTCTGCTAGGCAAAGACCGCTGTATATCTACCCCGAGACCATAGGGAACCCCTGCCACCGGCACAGCTCTGCAACTTCTTCTTTCTCTGCTTGGGGTAGGTCTATGAAGACATCTCCAGCCAGCACTCAGCACCGACACAGCTTTGGTGGAGAGAGATGCCAGCTGGGCCCGTGAAGAAAGACCCACCAAAAGTTCTCCCTGTAAAGCCCCAGGTTTTTAAAGCACAGCTTGATCCTATTGTTGGTGATAACATGGATCCAACCCCAGGGCTTTGGGATCCAAGGGTATTTACACGTGTGCAGACCCAGGAGGGCAACACTCCACCTTGCACATGAGTGATGCGTGTCAGAGAGATCACTGCTGCAGATGAGGTACAAGCACCAAAGTCAGGAGCTGTCAGCAGTCCAGCTGGCATCTAGGGCGAAATGTCCTGGAGCCACACACTGAAGGAGGAGGGAAATGTCAAACCATCATATTGTTACCCTGGTACTGCATACTTTCTGCCCAGCCAAGGAGAAAAAGCACTACAGTCATGTAATTAAACACCCTCTCGTGATCATACACACAAGAAGCCACAAGCAATCCTGAAATCTGCCTTTCCCTGACTTCAACTTTGCAAAGCAACTAACATTCTCTAACAGAAACATAGATAGTAATACATTAGTCACCCTGGAATTAGTATAACTTGCTGAAGAAGTGTATGCATACATGTAAACAGTGAGATTCTTTATTAACAACCACAGAAAACTGAATCCCACTATTTCAATTTATAAATATATTTATATATGAGCAAACCCACCTGTCAACAGCTCGGAGTCCTTCAGGAGAAGTATCTCTGCATTCAAGGAACCAAAATGCTGGCACTGCAATCGCTTCAGGGAGGTGCTGGGGAAACCAGCAGATGCTAGAGGACAGGTTGTTCCAAGCAGACATCTGGCAAGAAGGAGAGTAGCTCAGCAGGGTGAATGTGTGTTGTACAGGAGGTGAAAGAACGGAAACTACAATTCCCACAAAGAAGGGAAAAAACTGCATTGATACTAGGTGTATGCAACCAGATGTCAGCTAAAAATATCTTTAGGAATAGCATGGAAAGAAACCCGAATTATTTATTCACTGGCCATTTGCTTTGTAGAATATAAAGGAGAAAAACCAGTGGCTTTTCCATGCCATGTCCCCCAGGACACAGTACATTTTGAAGAAAATGCCTCAAATGGGTACTGCCTCAGTTTCTGCTGTGTTAAAAGAGATGGGGATCTGGGTGCAAACACAAGGACAGGTGAGATACCAGCTCTCTTTGGAGAGGATTTAACAGCCCAGGAGCTGGTGAGCCTGCTCTGCCCTGCTGCTGCACTGATTTGCAGCAGGCTCTTTTGCAAAATGAATTTGCAAAAAAATTGGAAACTGCATTGTCCACTTGGGCTCCGAGCCGGTGGGCCCCCCGGCGACCTGGCACTGAAGGGATTTTGGGAATCACCGTGCCTCCCTCTCATGGACACCTGCTTAAATTACCATCAGTGTAAAATTTTGTGATGGCACTCCATTTTTGCCATTGCTGCCTGTGATGGTGGGTAGTGAAACTTCCATTCTCCCCCTCCTTCTCTGCTTCATTTTTTTTTCCTCTCCTTCTCCAGACTCTGTGATATTACTCCACAGTAAAATATTAACTGCTGTAAGTGATTGTTTTGCTGTATTATGTGAAGTCAAAAACCTTTTGAATTGTATTTTGCAGTGAACCTGCCTTTGAATCCGTGTGTTTTATCATTCCACAGCAACACATATAATTTCAAACAAACAAGTGAACAAACCCGACGATAATGGCCTGAATCTCTTATCAGTCAGTTTTACACTGGCATAACTCCATAAACTTCAGTGGAATTAATCTTGATTTACACTGTTGGGAGAGCAGAAACAGGCACTTTAAATAGCTATATAGCAATGCAAGACACTTAAAAGCAAAAGCAGTCACACCAGAATGCCTGGCAGCAGATGAGGATGAAGGCATAAAAAAAAGCTTTCCCAGTAGTGCTAATCCATGGGCACATGGATAAACCCAAAGGAGAGCGATGGAGAAGTTGTGCCATCCAGGCAGCATTGCAGACACCACGGCCCATGATGTTGCAGGCAGAGAGACCAGTTCATCGCACATGGCCCTACTGGTGGCCTACTGGGTGACACCAAGACATGCCAAGTGGGGACACAGCCTCCTGAGGACATTGCTGCTGAGGTAGGACAGACCGTGAGCTAGCTGCTGTGGGTTTCACATAGAGCAGATATTGCCTGTGGGGGTTTAGGAAGAATCCCAGGTCTGCGTGTCCTCCGTGGTCACAGGTGGAGTTGGTTTTGCCGTGGAGGTTGTGATGCACCATCAGCAGATTCCTGCACCTCAGGCTGCCTTCACAGCTGGCTTGTTGCTGTTACTGAAGCCACTGGGAATGTGGCACCTAAGAAATGCTTTGGAGGCTCCAACATCCCCCATCAGAGGCATGGGGTCCCACGGTCCCTGGGAACATGGAGGGGTTGTGACTACCCGTAGCTCCACTGCAAATCAGACCACGGGACAGGCAATGCAGTCCCCTCAAACGCCTGGTGGGAAACAGCATCAGGAGACATTTAAGAAAAATGTCTCTCAAATGGACAAGGCATGAGGTCAGATTTTTTTTACAACCTGTTGCTTATAGAGTGAGGACATGACTGACCTAAAACAGGGATCAATCACTCGGGCAGCAGTGTCATCTTCTGCAAAATCTCATGATCACCTCACAGCTGATGGCAGCTATTGCATTCCCCTGAATGAATGATCTTTAACAGGGTCATGTAAAATTTGAAAACCAAATTTGTCAATACAGTTTTACAGTAGCAAGCACAGGCATGTGTTCATTGTACAACAAATGTGAGGAAAGCAAATGGATTGTGTTTCATGCCTGCTAATTGTCAGGGCAGGAGTCGGGGTGCAAGGCATCACTTGAGTCACTTCCCTCACCTGTGGTGGACACAACCAATTGGCTTTGCTACTCCAGCTATTTTCAAACTCGTTTACTCAAAACCATGGCAGAATACTAATAACAAGATACTGTTTAATTTTTCTCAGGGATAACATTATTAATTTTTACTGCGATTGCACTAGTTAGTTAGGACTTAAGGAAAGTATAGAGGATAGAGAAGAGTGTACTACAAGGAAGAGGTGGGATCCGCTGCAAAAAATACAAACTGAACGTGTAGCCTACATGCCCTCCCAAGCTTTGTAATTGCTGTGCTCCAGACACCTGCCTTGGAAAAAAATCCAGCAAAGAGGTGAACAAGGCCACGGGGCAGCATCTGGGCTGGGATGGATCCTCAGCCCTGGGATGGGCCCCTGCGTGAGGGACCTGCAGGGAAGCTGGCACCAGGGACATGCCTAAGGGGACATCTGGGCACGGAGGCACCCAAGCTTGCTAGATGCAAGCTGAGCCTGGACCCAGTTGAGGAGCACTGCAGTGCTTGCAGGGGAGTTCGCAGGGGGCGGTGCCAGGCAGCCAGCTGTCTGAAGGTGCCCAAAGAGGCATCTCTGGTTATTTTACTGATCCGAGAGTTTCTGTCTTTTGGGTCAGTGGTAAATGATGCAGTAAATGAGAAAGAGGGTGACCCCACAGTACAGGGGATACCTGCACCTACTCCTCAATAATTCTGCTTTCATTCCTTGTGATATATTAGCAGATCTCTTTGCATGCTTCAGCATCCTCCCATCCCCATATGTAAAACATTTCCTTTGTCCCCCTTTTACACTGCAAGTTTTCCATGGCAAAAAAGTATCTTGGAATAATCAGTACAAACTGCACCTATTGGTTAAAGCTTCAAGTGCTGCCACAATGTAAGAAAAAGCCCCAGATCTCTGTCTCCTTACTGGGTGTTGCCACTGTGCACCATAGCATCTTCAGCTTGGCAGCTAGCCTCCACCCAACCACAGGAAAATCAAAGGGTGGTTAAGTAGCAGCCCAAGCTTTATCCAGTTGCTCTTATCAATCTTCATAACAAAGAGAAAACAGTGCAACCCTCTCTTGTGGGAAATAAATTGAGTACACTTCTGTACTTGCCTACGTTCTCGTTTCTTCAAGAATTAGCCCTATTGATGAGGCCCAGGTGAAGAGCTTCAGAAGCAATTAAAGTGAGTGCTGTACCTCGAGGTGTACCTTGATAATATTTCTTTTCTCCTCTTTTCACTATGTCCCTATCTCACACTAGCATCAACACGAGGTGCATTAGAGATGATGCTTCATAAAGGAAAGCTGCACTTCACACTGAGAAAGCCTTGATCCAAATGCACTTCAATTAGCAGAGTGCAGGTCCCAGGGACTCCTGGACAAGCTGCAGCTATAGAGATTAAGACAGAGGGATGCCTCAGAGTCAGGGAAGAGGATCCAGGGTGGAGTTTGCTCTATTTTTACATCCTCCACTCCCCATTTTGGCCACTTCCCAGTTGCCCTGCCAAGACCACTGAGCTGAGGCACTGCCTAGAGATCCGCTGGAAGACCCAGGTAATGTATTCCCAGGCCCATCAGATCTGTCTGAGCAGACACCAGATCTTTGATCAACAAGATCCAAGGCTTAACCTCATTTAAACCTTTTCTCAACAAAGGTCAAAACTTATCTGGCTGCTGAGACCCCCCACTCTTACACCTGGAAAGGAAATGTTTTGCTGTTAATTAATTCATTCAGATGAAACCAGCAAAAATGTCAATGTAACAAATTAGACACTCATTGATTATTGGCTTAAAAAAAGAGTTAATGGTTCTGTTCTGGAGAAGGGGGTTAGGCAGGTCTTTAAAGCGATATACACATGCAGTACTTTATTGCTCATATGAGCTCTGAATTTTGCACTTTAATTGTAAAAATGGGTTTAGAAATTCTCTATGTCTCTTATTCCCTTTTTCTGTTAGGATAACTTGCAAACCACTGGTGCAGCTTTCCACTGCGTAATACACTGTGCAGACCCAGCCGTGCTCCTCTTTGTTAGTACTGCTGCTGTCTGGACAGCTCGACGGTAACACTGATGCTTTGTAAGTGAAGCTGTGCAGAAGCAGTCTGCTCCCTGCCATCTCCATGGCAAAAGGGCCACCAACGAGCATCATACTTGGGAATCATCCAGACATTGAGGAGCTGCATTTCACAGAGCAGCAAATGCTGCCCACGGGCCAGCCAGCAGCTGAGGCTTGGAGGAAAGAGGCTTAACTTACTACCTCAGCTACAACCTGGCCCAGGAACAACTGAAGGTTACCAAAGATTAAGAGAGTAATTTATGGTCAAACATTATGGAGTTAAAGGTTCTGCAGAGACACAAGTCTAACGAAATTACAACAGAAGATGCCATCTGCCAGCAACACAGAAATGTTTAAATTAATATTATGCCATCCAGGGCTGAAATTCATTTGCCACTCCCAAACTGGATGAACAGCATCCCCTTCTCCCTCTTCTTCCCAGGCTCGAGTTGTGACTTTGCTCATGTACAAAACAATAACAGACAGGAGGGTGTAGCAGCAGAGTGAAACAGAAAAAACAGATGTTTTAAATTTGGTGCAGGGTGCTGGGGTAATGATTGAGGCAGGATTCAAAGGGCAATTTTAGCAACATACAATGAAGAACAATTCAAGGCAACAGAAGTGACGTATGAGGACCCTGGTTTTAAAATCACAGTGTGGTCACTGTGAGAGGCTGATTGAAATTGTGTATATTTTAATCAAAAATCTGGATTGTGGATTAAACTTTAGAAAGAAATCACATAGCAGTATTTAATTAATCAAAGCTTTAAGTGACCTAAATGAAAATACTCTATAATGATAACTCCTTGGCTGGCTTAAGTCAGTTTGCACTGATGGTACATATTATATTTCGTATACACTGAAACAATCACAATTAGTTCCCTACCTAGAAAAGTCACTTTGCCCTAGTGAAGCACGTTTAGAGCAACTCTGAAAAAAAAATAGTGTGTTTAACAGCATAAGGCACAGCAGCCAGCCACTGGACAGTCTCATAGCCTGGAGGTGACTAGGGCCATACAGAAGGGTTGCAACCCCAAAACAGATGTGTCCTGAGCCCAGCACACAATACGGTAAGCCACACTGTATCTTCAGAAAATACATCCACATCCAAAAGCCACTTCTCATCTTGTCAAGAGACCGCTTTCAATAAACTTCTCACTGTTTTGAATATAACCGAGCATCTGTCAGAATAGAAAATTTTGCCTTTACCTGGAGAGCCTTCAGAAGAAGAAAGTTAGCACATATGTACACACAGGGGCACCTCCACCACCTTCTTCTCAAAGAGAGGTCCTGTGCCAGTTGCTGCTGACAGTTGCGGACGGGTTAGGCAGCCCCAGGGTCCCCTCCTGCCCACCCAATTTTTTTGTGCAGGCACACACTATTGTACTGTCTCAGTGCATGCAGCTTGTACACTATAACTCACAAAATGCATCTCACTTTACTGTCTCAAAGGATTATCTTTTGACATCTCTTATTTTTACCTGGCTTTTAATAAGCCAATAACATGTTTGCTTTCTTTGACAGCAATAGGAGAAAACAACAAAAATTTCTCCTATCAATTCCAGACCCCTCTGAAAAAGAGCATGACTACAGCCTAGTTTAACTACAGCAGGCATGTCCTAGGGTAAAAAGGATATGATGAAACACACGCTTTACAACTGAGTTTAAAAAAAAAAAAGAAAAAGAAAGGCTACATTCAATGGCAGAAAAAATTGATTTAACCACATAAAATATTACAAGCAAAAATCAGAGGTTAGAAGTAGAGTTGAAATGCAAACCATTACCTCCATTATCCAAAACAGGCTGTTTATTTACAGCTAGAAACTGTAGAAATGACTTGGCTTAATTGTAATTAAAACCTTTTGGTATCTTTAGAGCACCAGAAGTGTTCCATGCAAAGGTAGCAGGGCCGTGAGGCGGAAGAAATGCTACGACTTAGAACAAGGACATCTTGGGCTGCAAGGAGAACAAAACAAAACCCTGACGAACATGATATTAGGCTAAGAACAATTCCAACTGCAGCAAGAAAAGAGGGTTTGTAATTGAATTTGTAAAAGGCCGTACAGCAAAACTAGAGCTAAACTATTTGCAACGTACATTAGCTGAAAGAAGCATTTCAAGTGAGAAAGGATCATCTATTGAGGAAGGCGCAAAAGCCATCTGAGCTTAGTGCCTGCTTCTGCCTCAGAGCTGGTATCAAACAACTCCCTTCATCTCGCTGGGACTGCGCTGCCCACCTGAGAACAAGGGTAAAGCTGGTCCCTGGTCCCAGGCTTTTGCTGGGCTCTATTGACATCCACAGAGATGGCTATTTCCTCCCTGAAGAGCCTGTGTTTCCTGTGATGGACCTGTTGGGATTGATAAAGGTGCAAGCTAATAATATAGGAGATCTTGTTGAGTTACAGATGCCTCTGCAACCTCCAGCCCCTCCACCAAAGTAGCAACAGGAGCAGTTCTTGCAAATTCTCATGAACATCTTCCCGTTTCTGAAATAAACCCTTCAAGCAACTGTGCTGCTGAGAGAATTGCTGAAGGCAGTCTCTGTGAGAGCAGAAAAACCTTCATGGAAGGGTCAGGAACTTTATTTTGCACTTATACAGTCTAAAAAGCAGGCACACATCTCCTAACAAGATGAACTGAGCTCTACCATATTACAGAAACCTGACCTTTAACACCATAGAGTCAGCAGCCACAACCCTGCTGATGTCCCTGTGGCATCAGCTAAAGCTCAGAAACAGAGAACATCCCATCCAAACCTCCATCCATGTCTAGACAACCATGCAGCCTGGTGATGCACTTCTGCAGTGCTCCTGAGTGACTTGGGGCCATGCACAGCTTTCTGGCACCATACCCAGTGCCCCCTTCCAGGTAGGTCCCATAGTGACATGCTGTCACCTCCAACCCCACTGCAAGGGTTTCCCAGTGCAACAAAATAGTGCCAGAAAGAGGTGAAAAATAGCAAGAAATGGGTGTGCTGAAGACGGATTCCAGAGCTGGGTGTTCTCTTTGTGCACCATGGTTGAGCCCCAGATCTGTGCAGGTATTTAGGCTGGGCCATAGTATTTCCTCACCTGCACCAGGGTAAATCAGACAGAATCCCTCAGGAGCCTAGAAATTATGGGAAGGAGACATGGATGTCCCTCAATAAACTCTTGTTTAAAAAGGCAAAGGAAAATGAATGAGCACAAGAATTTAGTCATGAGCAGGTCAACATGCATTCAGGCTGAATTGCATCACTCCTTGAGTTTGAAAAATGCATGTCTTACCCGTTCTAGGCATCACTTTCTTCCAGTGTCAAAGGCGAGGGACAAGTCCCTCTGCTGAGCAACTCTACCCAACAAGGCACATGCAAGGGAGACGGGAGGTGCACACCATGGCTTACACTAATGTAACATACTCTGAAGAAGTCCTCTTCACCTTGTCCTTCAGCGTCTGGTCCCTCTAACCTGGTCTGGATGATACAAGGCATTCAGGAAAAACATAAGTATGCCAGTTGCATCTGCACATTAAACCAAGAATACAGCTTCAGCTGGGGCTGTATCCAATTCTTTGGCACATCAAGGATGGGAAAGGACGCATGGATGGCTTGTTCGCTAACCCACGCTCTCCCTGCCAGAGAGCTGTGCCAGAAGTTATCAAGAAAGCTGCAAAATGAAAGCATGATATGCTGTGGTAATTATGTGTGCTTGGATGTATTTTTTTTTTACAAGTGTTCCGCCTTTTAGTAAATATTCTTTAGCATCTCTGTTGTCCTATTGCAGCACAGTTACCTGTAAAAATGATCGCCTCATCCTTATTAACTCTATCTGTGCCACAGATGGCCATCCCCTGGCCAGCTGCAAGAGGGCTGAAAATAGCTATGAGGTTTGGAGAGACCAAGGAGGCCATCTGGCAGTGGCATGAGAGAAAGTTTAGTGGCATCAGTGAGTAATCTATGTCTTTTCAAGGGTGGCAATTCTAACATCTCTCAGTGGTTGCTCGAAGTAGTTTTTCCCCACCTAAAGCAAAGAGTTTCTTCAGATCCCTCCAAAAGAGAGACATCCTTTGGATGTGCCACCCACTCCTGACCAGCATCTGTTGTTGTCCCCTATACCCATTACACAGGTAAGACTACATTTGTACATTTGTAGGAGCTTTAAATCTCCTTCCCCTGCATATTAATTGTCATCTCTTTGAATAAACACACAAACCTGGAGGTGCGTAAATATTTACAGGGCACGCCCAAGGAGGGTCAGAAACCAATATATCACCTGAAGGAAGAATACATGCTCAGTGACCATAAAGACCTGATCACACATTTGCCCTGAGCAATTACAGTTAAGTAACTGCAATATGAGCACATATTTAAGTACTTATGCAAGGAAAAGGGGCTGATGACCTCGATTATATTTGCATTGTGTTTCCTGTTGTTAGCACTTCCTTGGCAGAATTACTGCAATACATCTTGGACTCCAATTTCATTTGCCAGCTCCACGAGACTGCAGCCAGCCTTTGGAAAGGTCTGAAAATGCTTAGAAGTTGAGCTGTATTTCTTCTCCTACAGCTCTTCTGTCTTGTCTCAGCAGCTGCTCATGTCTCCATACTGCCTCATCAAGGAGATCAAGGAGATCAGCAGAAGCAAATTTGCCCCAAAGCTCCTCTGAAACTCAGGCATCATCCTCAGCAGATGGACAACCACAGCTTCAACTGGCTGGCTCATGACCTGCTCTATTGAATGGCTACACTGAAACAACGCTTTTCAGAATAGCTTGATTGCTGTTATTTAACAAAAAAGGGGGGCTTGTAACTTTCTGTTGCAAGCAAAGCTGCAAAAATTTCATAGCTGTAGCTTGGGGGAGGCAACATTTTGTATTTTGCAGACAATTATAAATCTAGCAGTTTGCATATGATTTTTCACCTGAGGACTCCACGCAGGTACACACCCAAAAAAAGTTAAATGTCATACAGTGAAAGACTAAGAAGTTGTTAAATGCCATAATTAGGGTGTTTGTTTTCTCATGCCTAAGCCTGGAGAGAAGGATCCCAGTTATGTGCTATTTCCATGCTATTTTGCCTGCTTCATTCAGTACACAGGACGCCTAGGCTGGGAATGGCAATGTGGTCTGCAGATGGTGTGCTCAGCCTCTTTGTAGTTCATTTACAATGCAGCAGTTCCTCCAGTTCTGCCTGGAGACCATTCTTCATGGGTTTGGGTTGCCTTCACAGAGCTATGCCCCCATGCACAGTGAACAGAGTAGGGGATTCCATGGGTCCCTCCAAAAGCCCTTTGTGTGATTCTCTGTTCCTTGCCACCGAGCTAAGGTTTGACTTGCTTTAATTTGAACGAAAAGCTAAAAAAAATTCAAGTGTTGTTATGGTTGGTTGGGGAACCCATTTGGACAGTGCTACATTCTGCATCCAAAGATCAGGGTGACTCAAACTAGGAGGGAAGAAACATTCATCTTCCCAGCTCCAACTCTGCTTCACGAGCAGACCGCATCCCTTGTCACTCCACAGTGCATCTCCTTTCCCAGCATGGGAACAACCACTTAGAGCACTCTGTCCTGAAGCGTGCTTCCAGCCTCAGGGGAAATTAACATTCCCAGTTTTCTCATTAATGCAAAATGTTCTTCTCCTACCAGCTCCACCAGAGCAGCACATGGTGCCATCTCTCAGAGGGCCAGCTGCAATACGGAAATCTCCAGATGCCAGGAGATAAGAACAGCTGGACCTGCTCAGAACATCACCAGTGTCCAGTACCAGTGTCAACCAGTGTCACTGTACACCCACAGATGCCAGAAGGAGATGCAGAAGAACCCAGGACAGGCTGCTGTGGAATAAGCTTCCTTAA
Organism: Harpia harpyja; assembly: GCF_026419915.1. Taxonomy (NCBI): domain Eukaryota; kingdom Metazoa; phylum Chordata; class Aves; order Accipitriformes; family Accipitridae; genus Harpia; species Harpia harpyja. Next base: position 16,227,063 of record NC_068951.1, on the reverse strand, counting down.
GTCCTGGAACGTGGAATTTTATATCTTTGGTAACGGCTTTTTTCTGTGTAACATAACTGGAGCACTTGGTTGCAGCAATATCTTGGGGCAATGAATTCCCTAAGCTATGTATGAATTGCTCACAAACGTGTCTTTTTATCAGTTTCAGTTCTGTTGCCTTTCAAGTTTATTCAGTGTCCCTTTGAATGAGACACTGTTGTAATTGTCTAAAAAATAAATTCGATTGCCTGTTTGACCTTCTTTATGCCGTTTATTACAGTCATTTCATTTCCTATTCACTCTCTCCTGGGAAAAAAACAGAGAAAATATCACCACTCTAGCCACACTTGGAAGTATTTGTATTGCCTGTCTCTAAGCCTTTGTTGTTTCCTTGTTTCGTTTTGGATGTGGCACAACCAGAACATCACACTGGCTTCAAGGTAGGAGCCCACACTCAGCAATGGCAATAGCAGCTTTGTCAGCATTTATGGCTTCTTTTTTTTTTTTTTTTTTTAAACAAGTCATAGTTTCTTGCTCCATTTTGTCATCAGTAAAGGAATAGAGAATAAAGCAGAGAGCATTGCAGTGATCCTGTACCAGTTCTGCATTGTAAGTGATGGTGCAGATCTGCTCCTATTTCACGAGGTCCCACAGAAGATCTGGAAAAGATACAGAGAAAGGTAACACTGCCATGGAAATATTCTGGGAAGGCTTCTGCTCAAAAAATGATTACACAGAAGATCTTCAAAATTAGTTAGTGGTCTGCTGAGTCATGAAGACTTGGTCAGAAGAGAATGAATAGATCAATGAGCCTTCTCCAGTGCCAGAGCTTGGGCATAGGCACCGAAGCTGGGGATCAGCAGGCTCAGCTCAGCTACAAGACACCAGCTTTCCCCCACTCCACAGGCATTACCTTGCACTTGCTGATCCCAGCATCATTCACCAGGGTGGTCTCCAGTTCCCCTGTTCTGTTGGATCTTCTGAAGGTCAGCGATGTCCAGAGCTGATTGTCCTACTTAACTATGGGATACCTGCAAAGTCAAATACTGACAAAGAACAGTCCTGCTCCAGCGTCTTACTCTCTACTGAGTGTTAATCAGTTCTTCCAATCTTGAAATCCACTTCTAAACAACAGTGGATCTTTATCCACCCATCCATCCATCCATCACCATAGGATATCTTAGCCACCCATTTGACTCATGGCTTGATATACTTAAAGACTTCTGCTTGGAGATGCCTCATTTTCTTTCATGCTAACTGGTTTCCCTTGTATTTTTCAAAGGTTGTTGCTTGGTCCTGCTTTTGGATGCTATTTTGACCTATCTGTTGGCACCAAATTCAGCCTTGCTGGGTAGCCGTTCTCAGCAGCACCCTTTGAGTAGTTTAAAGCTCAGTATGACTGTGCCCACGCTGCCATACAGACAACCATGTGTCCCAGTAGCCCTGCTGCTGAGTTCTGCCACGTTCATCCCAGCTGCACCCACAAAGACTCACTACCGTTCGTGTTATAAACGTTGTACTGAGCACAACTGTGTTACCATAGCTGTGGTTTACTGAGTCACTCACAAGCTATTTCCAAAGCTGGCCCTGTTCTCTTGGTTTGCTATTTTCCACTCAGACACAATATTTCTTCCTGGTCTTGGATGGGTTGGTAATGAATGGTATGAAATAGCAATGAATAACCAGGCTTCTGCAGGGGAGATATGGGATGGGACGCAGTCCAGGACCTGCCAAAGTGCTTCCCCGATTATTCGAAGGGGTCACTGTTCAATGACAGGCACAAAGCCCTTCCTCTATGCTGGATGCATTCTCCCTGCAGTGCTGGGAGCTTTTGCCAGCCTGAGAAATGAGAGACTGGGACTCAAAAGAAGTAATCTTTTAAAACATAAATGGCCAAGCTGATTTACTTCCAAATACACAACAACAAAAAAATTGCTGTTGGGCAGGGACCTCGTTTGCCAAGTTTCAACAGAACAATTTTACAGCAAAGTTATAACCACTTTAAATACCATTGTTTGTTTATAATGGAAAAGCTGGCAGACTGTTAGCTAAGACTGCTCTTCCAAGTGATGCTTTGCCATGATGCATACACCACATATGTGATAAGTTGAAGATCCATGTGATACACTGTGGAGTCATGTGATAAACCACATAAAACAATCCTTAGCCACTTCCCCCATGATTTTGCCAGCCAAACTCAAATGTAGTACTGATGAGTGAGTGCCTAGAGGCCTAATATTAGCAATAAGAGTGACATTTCAATGTGTATTACTACTTGCTCCTCCTTGGAGGTGCTGGAGATGTAGACTAACTGAACCAGGTTTGCAGAAGAGAGCATAGATTTAGGTGTCTGTGTTAAACGACCTTTCTGAGGTGTCTGGAAAGCGTTACATTTAGCCACTGTTTTCTGAAAAATCCCTTTTAGGGATTTCACTTGGGGACCCCAGAACAAAGCCAACCCCAAACAATCTCTTCAGCAAATCTTGGCCAGAACAATAAAAATGCAGCAGGGCATGGGAAGCAGAAAAAAAAAAATCTGATGACGTTTTCATGGACTAGCTTCAGTCCTCTTTTACATTGTTCCTCTGCTGTGTTTTACATGACCCTCTCACAAGCTAAGCCATATGCCAGCTTTGTAATGGGGAGCTGGGCTTCTGAGCAGTTTGGATGGAGTCTCCCATACCATCCAAGCAGGAACAGAGCGAGGTAGGGCTCCAAGCGTGGCCCCAAAGCATGATGAAGCTGATGAAAAAAAGCCACCGGTCCATTTCTCCTCCCCAGGACCCAAGCCTGGCAGGGTTGCAGCATGGCAGCATGTGCATGTTTCAGAGATGCTGCTGGGGTGCAGCCTCTGATGGCCTCATTCTGGAAGTTCAGAGGGAAGCTGCGAAAGCTGTTGCAAGCCTTGTGCTTAGTTTGCATTCATTTCCTTCCCAAACTCTCATTACCCGAAAGAGAAAGAGAGAGAGAGAGTGAGTGCATTCAAGTGGAAATGGTTGGAGTGCACTTAGAGGAATGTAGCCAAAAGGAAAAGGATAGATGATTGGGGCTTTTTTAATTTTTTTTATTCTCTCCAAAAAAAAAAAAAATCCTCCAGAACTTAAAACTGTTTTAATCAGCTGAAAAACATACGTGGGCTTTACAGCTCTGAGACAGCTTGCACAGGCTCTGATAAATGCCTATCGCTCATTTGCATACGCTAACAGCTACACTTTAATCAGCCTCCTAATCCCTGATGATATTAATGAATTTTTTTTATGCTCTCTCTCTCTCTTCTCCCCCCCCCCCTTTTTTTTTTTTTTAGTATCATGTTTGCTAATTCAAAACCGATCAGCGGCTTCTGTGTGCCTTTTTTTATGCAGGAAATAATGGGTGAGCTTGGTACTCCTGTTATCCTGCTCTCACAAATAATTAAGACTACAAAGGGTACAAATCAGTCTGAATGCACGGCACAAAGGCTCAAGCTATGCAAAGGTCTTTTTCTCTCTCTCTCTCTTCTCTCTCTCTTTCTCTCTTTTCATTTATTCTCTTCTTCTGACAAGAGGTGGCTTAGAAAGATACTTAGCAAAGCAATGAACTGGTCACTCCCAAAAAGCAAGAATTTCCCAGCCATTTTAAATGCTCGTGTTACACATGTGGACTTTTTTTTTTTTTTAATGTTTGCTCGCTCCATTATTTGGTGTGTCGTTCTTTTGGGGGAGGAGGCTGCCTGCTGGAGAAATCTTCCACTGAAATGTTTTACCTTTGTTTTGGTGGTTCTGCTTTTCTCCTCAGGAGGGCTTGGCATGGGAGGATGCCACAGATTTTGAGGGTGGGAGACATGGAAAGGTCTTTCTTGCATACGTAGTCACAGGGAAAAGGAACAGTGGAACAAATGCATCCATTTGGTGTGAAAAAACTGGCTGCATGAGCCCAAATGCAGGAGAATTTATGCAGCTTCAGAGCGGATCAGAGGCTCTAGGTGCATTCTGGTGTTAACCCAGGCTCCAGACTACCCAGAGACCTCATGTGAACTCCCAGCCCATTAGGCAATTTCCCCCTGCTCTGGCCAAGGTCAACTGATAGATCCAGCTGCTTCAGTCATGCAGACCCTTCCCTTCTGTCCACCCTTTGGTGCAGCCATGAAACTTCAAGGTGGAGTTTGTGTGAGACCCACCGCAAGTCACCTCTACAGCTCCACCAGAGCAACTGACATCCAAGACATCCTCCGTTTGGAACACCTTCTCACCTTGCAGTTAAATCAGGTATAAAACTAGTATTTCTGAATCTGTCTACATTTTGCAGAGAGCATGAAACACATTGATTGCTCCACAGACCAACAGGCAGCCAATGAAAGTGCTACAGACTGTGATTAATTTGTGTAGAAATGGATTGATGGACATACAGAGACCAACATGGTGGACCAGCCAAGGAAGACTCTCAGAAATATGCTTTCTCAATTAGTTTGGTGACAAAGAGAGGGACCCAAGTCATGCCACTGGCCATAACATTGAGAACTACTACTATAGTTCCATAAAAATTACGCACCGTATGAAGTCACACTGACACTGAAAGATAAAACAATAGCTGAACCTGAGTGGGTGACAAAACAAGACATACCGAGTACATACAGAAACTAACCAACTTGGTCAACAGAAAATAGTCACTTTCATTAAAACAAGCAAAATAAGGATTTGAATAAATAAAAAAACCCTCAGTGCAACATCTAAAGGAAGACTGCAGGCACGACTGTAGCGTGCAAGTCTAGACTTCCTAATATGAAAATCCTCTTGAATTTGGAAGCTGGGTAAGGTTGGTGGAAAAGATGCATACTTTTGCTCAATAATTCTTTTAGGAGATGCAAGCAAACATCTCTGTAGGGTAGTGTCAGCACTAACATATCGTGCCCAGATCTCAGAGTATTAAGATGAGGCTGAAACACCAGCACATGATCTGATGTTTAGGATGACCATGAGCATTTACAACACAAAAATGCTTAAGTTCTCCAGTAGCATTTTTGCAGTTACACAGATGAGGGCAGATGAATTAAGGCAGGTAGAAGTATGCAATAGCAAAGGAGCTTGGCAGCTCCTGGAAAAGCTCAGACCATCTTTGAAAACCTCTGACCAGGAGGCTTTTGGGGAATTCATGAGAACATCAGTACTGGTTTTCCTGCTAATAATAGTGGTATTGCAGCAATGACAGAAGGTTACTCACCTTTTGTGTAAGGCTTGGTACAAACACTGACCATAATGATCTCTCCCTGAAAAGAGGTCCAGGTAAACTAGTATCTTTTTTTCCTTACAGTAAAGGGGCACTGCTGAATGTTCCTTGCAGATAGTTCAGAACATCTCAATGATAACTGAAAATAGAATAAGGTTTGGTGTAAAGAGAAACTGTCAGAGAAGCATCAACACCGGAACATTCTGATGTTAACAGGGAGCTTAAGACCCAAGCTGATGCAAGGTCATTTTGATCATGGCTGTCTTGCAAGATGATATCTGAGCCACTGGCTAAAACATACCAAAAGCTATGCTCACACTCCAAATGGAATACTGGCAATTGTTTTAGATCATGAGTATTTTCATTAACATGTTTATGGGAAGAATTCAATCAAGGTAGAAAGAGACCATAAAGCACTAGGAGCCATAGAGCAAAATCCATTGTACAATGAGCCACCTGGACTTCAGAAAAATGTAATGAAATTGCAAAAGTACTCATTAAATGTGAAATACAGGCCCAGTAAGGAGCTTAGCAGATATGCTTTCAAGAACACCTATAAATAATGAAAGCAATGAACTGCAGGAAGAGGAGTTTGAAGTAAATATGAGTCAAGTACTACCCACGTCTGAAATGAAATTGGACAAGTTCAAACAAGTAACACAAAATGACCCAAGTTGACAACAGTTTGGGGAAAGTAATTCTACATGGATGACCAAAGAAAATATCAAGCCAGTGCTGAGCATAAAAACTTATTGGGATTAGAGAGATGAAATTGCTGCAGTTGATGGGATTGTGCACAAAGAACATCCTGTCATAATACAATATCAGCATGAGGTCAGAAATGCTAAGTGTTTTTCAGAGACAGAAACCTATAGGGTACTGGGAAAGAACAGAGCTGTGAGGACCCCATGTCTGAATGCCACCATCAAAAGGAAATCTGATGTCTTCCATATAGACGGGAGCCAGGCTAATGCAAAAGGCTCTCTGACATGACCTGAGGATGTGATTAGAGTGGATTCACATTTGGTCTAGGTCTCCATGATGGTAAATATGAAGTCTCAGCTAAGATCCTCAAGTCCATCTTCAGCTGGCATGTAACTGACCAAGAAACACATTGCGGATCTCCATTTTCTGCTTTTGGGATTGCAGATGACTCAAAGTGAAGCACAACTCACGTTCTAGTGACATGAGAGGCAAGGTGTTCATTGACATCAGTGGGAGCAAGACAGTGCTCTCAAGTTCCCAAAAGATATGAAGGATCTCCTTATTGTGAGTAGATGCTTTCAGCCCAAGTAAACTCAGTGAAGAGGAATTGTGCCCAAATACGGACAAAGAACTAAAAGGAAGCCCCGAATTTCCACCATGTGGGAATGAGACATTAAATGCACCACCTTCTTGTCTGTGTATTTCTGGATTTACTTCCATACTTTACTAAGGACATTCAGCCCATGCTTTCAGAGCTGCTCTGCACATGAAAAGGAATCCTGAAGGCTATAGGGACCTCTTACAGTTGTCACCTTCGTTTGAAAATCTAGCCCTTTCACGACTCCTGTAGATGTTTCCACTGTTGACAGGTTTACTCTGGTGTCAAAATTAATTGGAGTCAAGAAGAGTTATTCACCAAACAAACTGAATCTATGGAGAGGGTCAAGTGTCTTTCATGTTCCATCATCCAGTTAAAAAAAAAAAAAAAAAATTCATGATCCCATCCACTACCTCCTGGGAAATAGCAGATGATAATGGCACACCACAGAGCACTACGCTGCTCTTGTAAGCTAGTGTTATCTGTTTCTACAAGGGCAGGACATGAAGGCCAGCAACCTCCCCACATCCAAATCAGCTTTGTAAACCCCTGTTAAATTTTTTTTTGATTGTTGATACACTTTGTCATATCCATGCGCTCACAAAAAGATCAATTTGTTCATTCACAGTAGTAGAGAATGGTGAACATGAGCTGACAATGTGTGTTCAGCTCTGGGCACGCTGTTTTTAGAAAGATATTGACAAACTGGAGAGAGTTCAGAGAAGAGTGACAAAAATGATTTGTGCCTGGAGGACTGATCCATGAAGAGCAAAATCTATACAATTTGGTTTAGTGATGGCTGCAGAAGGCTGGAAACATACATTATAAATATTTGAAAAATGGGTTTACAAAGGAAGGAAGAACAAAGTTTTGGTTTGGATGCAGCTCAAGTAGAAAGAAACAAGGCTGTTTTTCAAGGAAAGTGTCATAGCACTGAATCATCTGGAAAAGCCTCGTAAGAGAAAGAAAAGATTCGTGCCTTAGGAACTTAACCCTTAAAAGACTGGAAAATACATTAATGAAGACAATACTGACCTTGATAGGAGGATGAGCCATTTCCAGTTTTCTTGCTTCATTTTGGTGATCCAACCACCAGAAAAGAATCAACATCTGAAATGCTGCAAG